>NW_026087504.1:0-57480 GCF_022539395.1 Myiozetetes cayanensis | reverse complement strand
TACCTCTACACTGATTCGTGGATGATAGCCAATGCCCTATGGGGATGGCTAGATAGGTAGAAGAAAATGAATTGGAGACGTAGAGGAAAACCCATCTGGGCTGCCGACTTGTGGCAAGACATCACTACCAGAGTGAAAAAACTGAATGTGAGAGTCCACCATGTAGATGCCCATGTGCCCAAGGATCGAGCTAATGAAGAACACACTCATAACAGACAAGCAGACTGTGCTGCACAAGTCGAGGTGTCACAAGTAGACCTAGACTGGCAGCAAAAGGGTGAGTTGTTCCTAGCTCGATGGGCCCATGATGCTTCAGGCCATCAGGGCCGAGATACCACCTATAGATGGACACGAGACCGAGGGGTGAATTTAACCATGGACTCTATTTCCCAGGTTATCCATGACTGTGAAACCTGTACTGCCATTAAACAGGCCAAAAGGTTGAAGCCCCTATGGTATGGTGGATGCTGGAACAAGTATAGATACGGAGAAGCATGGCAGGTCGACTACATCACATTACCACAAACCCGCCAAGGTAAACACTATGTGCTTACCATAGTGGAAGCGACTACTGGATGGTTAAAGACATATTCGGTACCACATGCAACAGCCCAGAATACCATTCTAGGTCTCGAGAAACAAGTCCTGTGGAAACATGGTACTCCAGAACAAATTGAGTCAGACAATGGGACTCATTTTAAGAATAATCTGGTGGCCACGTGGGCACGGGAGCATGGTATTGAATAGGTATATCACATTCCATATCATGCACCCGCTGCTGGGAAAATTAAAAGGTGTAATGGACTGTTAAAAACAACTCTGAAGGCACTAGGTGAGGGAACTTTCAAGAACTGAGACAAGCACTTAACCAAGGCCACCTGGCTAGTTAACACTAGAGACTCTGTCAATCAAGCTAGTCCTGCCCAAACAGAATCCCTCCATACTGTAGATGGAGACAAAGTTCCAGCGATCCATCTGAGAAGTATGTTAGGGAAGGCTGTTTGGATTACTCCTCCCTCGGGTGAAGACAAACCCATTCGTGGGATTGTTTTCGCTCAAGGGCCTGGAAATACCTGGTAGGTAATGAGAAAGGATGGAGAGATCCACTGTGTGCCTCAAGGAAATTTAACCTTGGGGAAAGACTAATCATGTGCTTTGAGTTGTGTTTTACAGGAAACCAGTCACCAGGTGGGAAAGACCTGAACAAACTAATACCGGTATCCAGTGATAAACCAACCCAAACTAGAGAACCAGCCCTAAAACCACAACTGTAATTGTCGCCAAAGAACCAAGAATCTGAACCAAGCTAATACTGATGCTGATTCTTCTACAACAAAATGGATGCTCTAAAGAATGAACAAGGACTATATACATTTATCCATATGTGTATATATACGAAGGATATAAGTGAAGACAGAATATAGGTGTTACGTAAAAATAGTATGGAATAAGGGGTGGAGAATGTGATGGTTTTGATCTAGGCCTTCCTGGTAACCAGTTTGTAACCAAGGAAGTGGCCAAGTACCCAGTATTCCATACGATTTTTACGTAAACCAGAGTATAAATAAGTTGGAGATTAGAGACCTCGCTCTCTTCTCTTCCAACGAGGGTCGGGAACTGTAGGTCCTTGTGTTGGTCTCGCTTATCTAAAGCTGAGGCCTGCAGTGACCGCTAGCCTGCCACGTGGGGGGTTCGGAGAGTGCTGGCTGTGTCTGCCAATCCTGCTTTTCTAAGGGAAGTGGTGAGATCTGTTTTGTTAATTACTAGTATAGTTCTTGAATTTGATCAAGTATACCTGTTTGGTGTCCCTTTTTTCCCCTTTCCCTATCCCTTCGGGGAGTGAATCCCCTTCTACTGTGTATATAGCATCTTAACTGTATATAACTTTAATTTACGTAAATATATATATATTTTATATAAACAGCTTGACTTTGGGTTCTTTAATTTTTTATAATTTTTTTTTTTTTTTTCCCTAAGAGGAGAAGGGAGGGAGGAAGGGGGCTGCTATCGTAACTTTCGGGCATTTGGCAAGGAGCCAAGTCTAAACCATCACATTTAGTAATTTTTAAAGGTATCAAACAACCTTCTGCTGTAATAGGACAATTATATGTAAAAGGCAAAGACTTTCTGTTATGAGAACTGGGTTTTTTTAAGCTTCCAGTTTTCCAAACCCATTACTACATATCCTGAGATGCTCTCCAAAGTCTACCACAAAAGGAGATTATGGGTTTGGGAGTGTGGAAGGAACATGATGGATACATGGGCAATTTATATTGTGTTCTGTTGTTTTATAAACTTTAATAAAGCTTTATAGATAAGTTGTAAGTGCCAAGATGGGTATGAGTCTCCTAGCTAGAACAAAAGGAACTCTGTGCCAAGAAGAAGGTGGGGTTTGATAAAGTAAATCTTATTCTGACTAGATGCCTGTTGTAAACCAATTATAAATGTATTTGTAACATATGTTTACATCTGGACAGTAGCTTGCAACCAATTGTGTGCATCTGCTCATGAGACCTTGTATAGAGAAACTATAAAAGGTCACAACTCTTTTAATAAATGGAGATATTGGAGATCTTATAGATCATGTGCATATGTACCCTAGCCCCTCTGTCAACATGGGAGCACCTGGGGAGAGATCCAGATGGTATCTATGTTCCTCTGTTCCCCTGTTCAACTAACTCAATTGCAGATTCATAGCTCTGATTTTCACTTAGCCATTGCTGATTACAGAAATCAGTTTTCAGTTCACCTTCTGTCTATTCCTTTTTTACAGCTGCTAGCCCTTACTCAACCAGAGCTAACACACAGCTATTCTCCTGTTCCACTAACCAGTCCTAGAACTGTGCTCACAGATGGTTCTGGCAGAACATCTAACGCAGCAGTCACCTGGCTCAGACCAGGAAAATGGGTATATGACACGCACAAGGTAAGAGGTTCCTCTCAGATAGCAGAGTTCTCTGCAGTCATACCTGCATTTCAACTATTTCCAGAGCCTTTAAACATTGTTTCCCATTCAGTCTCTGTCATCAGAGCAGTCTGATGAATTGAGAATTCATATATAAAAGATATCTCCAATTACAATTAGCTCATATGCTGAAATCATTACTGCATGAAATTAGTCATTGTAAACACAAATTCCACATAATCCACATTTGTTCTCACACTTATCTCCCAGGGCCCATCCCAGCAGGAAATTATGTGGCAGATCAAATAGCTGATACAGGGCACCTTGCCCAGACTGCAGAAGTTCCAAGCAATTTTGAAAAAGCAAAGCTGTCCCACAGCTTTTTTCACCAAATCAAAATTACTCAAAAGTACATTCCACCTTACACTATCTCAAGCCAAAGCAATTATTTCTGTGTGCCCCGACTGCCAGAGACTCGCTCCTCTACCATCTGAGGGGGTAAACCCTTGTGGAATTAACCCACTTGACATCTGGCAGTCAAGTATAAGGCATTATTCACCATTTGGAAAATTAAAATACATCTGTGTGTCCTTTGACACATGTTCTGGTGCCATTGCAGTAGCAGCACATGCAGGAGAGAAGGCCCAAGATGTCAACAAAGACCTTCTATCTGCAATATCAGTCCTTGGCATCCCCAAAATGATAAAAACAGATAATGGACCGGTATACACTTCTTACTCTTTAAAAGAATTTTTCAACATGTGAGGCATCTCCCATGTCACAGGGATCCCCCACTCCCCCACTGGTCAAGCAGTGGCAGAGCGTGCTCATCAAACACTCAAGAATATGTTAATCAAACAACAAAACACCACAATTGGACTTAGATGGTGAGTGTGGGAATGGTTGGGGTTTGGCCAATGTGCTGCTAAAGTCATGCATGGATTTTGGTTTCCTTTCTTGGAGCTGACGAAGAGAAGAACCCAGGGACTGCAGGAACCCCTGAGCCAGCCCAAGGGATGTGCTTTTGGAAGGTGGATGGACAGGCCCAACTCTCTCCAAGATCAGTCGAGGGCTCTGAGCCAGAGAAGGGATGAGAGCCGGGTACAGGCTTGGGAATTGCTGGGAGGGCTTTTGAAATGAGTGTAGGGAAGGGGATGTCTAAGAACAAGTCCCTTAGGAGAGGGAAGTGGAGAGGCTGAGCTTTGACCCCAGCATGAGGGTGTGCAGGGCAGAGAGGAGAATCTCCCCCATGTAAGATTCTTGTGGGTCAGCCTTTGCAGTTCTGACAGGCACTACTTGTCACGGCCTATCCTCTCCATTCCAGAATAGGCCCTGACAAACAAAGAACCAACACCCCACAGCAGCACAGTCAGACCAACCCATGTGCTTTGAGCCCTTTTGTGATGTCACGACCTATCCAGTCCATTCTGGAATAGCCTGTGGATACCAAAAAACCAAGCCCTCACCATGTGACAGTTCAACCCCATCCGTGTGCCAAAAGCTCCTTTATGATGTCACAGCCCATCCTCTCCATTCCGGAATAACCCCTGGCAACCAAAATGCCAATGCCCCAAAACCCTAAATGCAGCCCTACCCATGTGTCCTGGGCCCCTTTGTGATGTCTTGGCCTGTCCTCTCCATTCTGGATCAGCCCTTGGAAACCAAAGAACCAACAGAATGTCAAAGTGTACCCCCCCATCTGCCTGGGACTCTTTGTGATGTCACGGTCTTTCCCCCAGGAAAGAAAGCCTGTAACCTTTGGGTTTCAGGTGCAGTTGGTGGGACACCGTGGGCACTCCATGGGCAGCAAGAGTTTTCTGTCCTGCCACCTTTTGTCTGGGAGGAATATTTGACCCTATTCAATTTTGGGAGGTGTACCAGCAAGTTCAGCACAGGGTTCTGAAAAGCAAACAACAGCGCTTCCACCCAGGAAAGAAAGCCCTTCCCCTGCTCTCTCATGTACAGTTGGCTAGCCACTGTTGGCACTCCATGGGCAGCAAGAGTGTTCTGTTCTGGCACCTTTTATCTGGAAGGAATCTTTGTCCAGATTCAAATTCAACAGTCGACTGACAATTTAAGCAAAGGCCTCCGAAAAGAGAGTGAAAGCCCTTTCCCCTAGGAAAGAAAGCCTGTAACCTTTGGGTTTCAGGTGCAGTTGGTGGGACACCCTGGGCACTCCATGGGCAGCAAGAGCTTTCTGTCCTGCCACCTTTTGTCTGGCAGGAATCTTTGTCCACATTCAAATTTGGCAGTCGGACTGGCAAATTCAACGTGGGGCTCCTGCAAGGGAATGACAGCCCTGCCCTCCAGGAAAGAAACCCCTTACCCTCGGTCTCTTTTTCTGTTCCTTCAAATGCAACCTGCAGGGCAGCTTTCTGCCATCTCTTCTCTTGGGAATTGTGAAGATAGACCTGTCTCCATGTTCAAAACCTCAGGAAAAACCACCCTGTTAACACCTTTCCCAACATTCCCCAACCTGTCCCAAAGCCGAGATGTAGAAAGAAATGTTGTCAGGTTAATAATATAATAAATAAGGAGTCTGCATGGACCAAGAGACACCAATATGGTGTGTAACAGAATGCTTTATTGAGAGAGAACAAAGGTAGAAGTAGCAGTTTTGAATTGTAACACGTCCCAACAGGTAACCCTCTCAACCAATCCTGCCAAGGTTCTTCACTGCTCATGTGCACCAGAGTCCAGCAAACTTCGTTTCCCAGAATGCTCTGCTGGCACTCCTGAAACCCCAAACGCTGCATCTCCCTCTTTTTTTATTACAACAAGATACCGAACAGTGCAATTCTAAAACTTTTTAGTTAACTACTTTTTAACATAACATTTCTCATTTAACTAAGTAACTTTATTAACTGTATTACCTTTATGGGCCTGCAAATTGCAGCGAGTATTTACTTAAGGCTTTCTTTTAGGGGTCTTGGGGGTAACTTGGTAAGAATCTTAAACTTTATTTTCCTAAAGGTTTTAGTGCAACTGGGTAAAACCAAAAACTTTATTAAACAATAACTTTATTTACCTAAGGATTGAGTGCAAATGGATAAAGCAAAAACTTTATTAATCTGAGGGTCTATATATAACTGGGTGTCCCAGTTTAAATGAGACACAGGTGTTTGGCTGAGGATGAGTTATGAGTTATGAGAAAAGACCCAAACTCCTCCCTCTAAGCAATTATAAATCCAAAATTAAGAGGCTCCGATTGAGAGAAAAAAAAGTAATGGAAAGGAAAAATAACAGCCTTTTATTAAAAGATATGTGTGTATTGGGAGAAACAACAAAAGAAAACAAGTAAAATAACCAAACAATACTTCTATATCCACAAATAGTCCCCTTCAAAACAAACCAATAAACAAGCAAAAGACAAAAAAAAATTTAAACAGTTCAGTTTGTGCCCTTTGGTGCAATTCTAACCACAGTCAACAGGGGGTGCCGCTCAGTCACTGGAGATGGCAGAGCTTGTAGTGCCCTGTGCCAGTCACCAGAGGGGCGCTGTTGGATCACTGGAGATGCAGAGCCTGCAGTTCTTTCTGCTGGCCAGCAGGGGGCACTCTGGAATCACTGGGGGGGTAACACCCTCTGGGGTCTGTTAGAGAAAACCAAAAACAAATGGGTTTCCCTCCCATCCCCTACACACTGGGAAAGGTGAGAGAGAGAGGGGGGAGAGAAAAGAAAGGACCACTGCTAAGAAAAGAAATCAATGGGAATGGGGAAGGGGGAAAAAACTTCCCAAAATAGTTCCTCTCCGATGAAAATCCGAGCAGGATCCACAGCAGGCAACCAGGCTGAGAACAAAAAAAACACACCGAGATCTCCTCCTCAGCAGAAAGCCCAAACTCCTCTCCCCATTTCCCAGTAGATGAGGGGGAAAAAAAAAGAAAAAGTGCTCCTCACCCCCATTCCCAGGAGATGAGATTCTGAGCCCTTAACAAGGGAACAGCTTCCTTTCTGCTCCTTAAGTGCCCACTTAAGAGCTCTGCATGCAGTGGGCAGAGGGAAGGGAAGGGAAAAAAAAAATTCCTACCTAGTTTCTAAGAACCAGCAAAACCATGACCGGAACCCTCCAGTCTGAAACACTCCAAAGAGTGTCACTGCTGCAGTGGAAAATTTTGATCCCCCTCAACAAACACTCCTCCAGCTGTGACCCTTGTCTGGTGGGAAACACAAAGGGATGTGTGGGAGAATTTCACTAAGAACAGGGAGAATTTTGGAGAGGGACCTTTACACACCCAGATCTTGATGTGTCCACACATCTCTGCCTGGGTGTGGGTGTGAATTGACTGTGATGTGAGTGTTGTTATTGGGAATCTATAATTCAGTCACTGTTCCATTGTAGCACATGCTATTGAATCTCTTGAAAACTGTTAAGTTGGTCAATGATTAAGTGCTACTAATCTATTTGCCCCCTTATCTTTGTGTCCAAATCATTTGCACCCAGACCCTCTTGCATCCCAAGGCTCTGTATAAATCATACTCCTTCAAAGAAAAAATATATTTTCTTGACGTCCACTTTAAAATCTTCCTCCTCAGCTAAACTACAAAACAACTCCAATTAGTTGTTGAAGAGTTGAAAACATGAAGACAATTAAAGAAAAAAAAAATTTTTTTGTCTGTATTTTAATGAGCCCCACAGTGTGTTTAGAGACAAGTCCATCACCCTCAAGTACTGAGAGAAGATTGAAGAAGCTGCTCAAGAAGTCAGAAGCCAAAGCCCAAGTCCCTTTGATGCCGAAATTTTGCCCCAAAAGGCACGGAGAAACTGCTTTAGAGACAAAGTTTGTTTCTTTAAAGCAGGAGGTATTTTATTAGCAACGCGTTGGAGAGCCCTCCAGGTCGCCCTGGGCAAAGAGCTCCGTCGTGTACAACCAGCATAGCTCTTTTATACAGTTTTTGAGTATAGGATTACAACACAATCATGTATATTCATTAAATTACAACATCTACTTGTAATATTCATATATAGGCGGAGTCTGGGCGGAGTCTTCAATTTGGGGAGATTTCACGGTGGGGGTTCCTGTTGCCTTCCTCTGGGCGGGGGTCATGTTTGAGTCTTCCTCACTGTAAACTTCTGAACTTTCTTTAGATCTTCTCCTTTTAAGGCAGTTTTGGCAAACATAATAGGGTTAGGCTGACTTTTGGCTCATCCTAGGATTTGCTGAGTTGCTATCTCTGTGAGGAATGCTGCTATCTCTCAAGGACTGCTCTATCTAGTCAATATGTTCTGTTCCTCAAGACAATTTATGACTCCTTCTTTCCTAATTTCCTAATGTTAAGGTTTTTTACAATTTTGTTTTAACCTTTTATGTTTCAAAGCCTTCCTTAAGTGAGTGGCTTCATTTCCCCCCTTTTCTTTCAACTTACGAATTCTTTTGTCAAGTTTTAATCTCTAAGGGACGTTGGTAAGATTGGATCATTGCCCAAAGTGTTTGGGTTTTTGTCATTAAGGATTTCAGTCTGCTCCATAGGTATATGTTTGTGAGTGTTAGTAAAAGCATAGCTATGGTTATGATTAGTATTGGGTGCGCAAGGTAGTGGAATACTTGGGTTGCTGTTGGGGAATGCCCTGTAAAAATATCCCACTAATGGTAGTGCCGTGTCCATATTCACACAGGACTTTTACTCAGGGGCTTGGTACCCAAACAACTATCTGCAGATGCTGGTGTTTCACTCGTTTCTTCCTCTTGCTTATTCTCCGGAGCTTTCTTGACTCGTGAGTAATGAATCCATGTAGGTCGCTCTTTGATCCGGACCGCGGTGAAGGTGGTCAGCAGCACTTGGAAAGGTCCCTCCCACTTTTCTTGTAGGGGTTTTCCTAAGAGATTCTTAACATATACCCAGTCACCGGGGTTGAACGGATGTAATTTACAATCAGGCTGTTTGGGTTGATGTTCTATCACCACAGCTGTATTTTTATCAAAATGTTTCCCTATAGCAATTACATAATCATAAATGTACTGATTACCTATTTGGTCTACAGCATCTCCATTTACAATCTGCATAGCATAAGGTCTTCCATACAGAATTTCAAACGGACTCAATTTTTCTTTTGATCTGGGTTTGACTCTTAGTCTAAGCAGAGCAATAGGCAGAGCCTGATACCACTGTAAATTGGTTTCTTGGCATATCTTAGCAATTTGTTGTTTAATCAGGTGATTCATCTTTTCGACTTGCCCACTAGCCTGAGGCCGGTAAGGCGTATGTAACTGCCACTTGATTTGTAATGCCTTGCTTATTGCTCTTACTACTTTTGCACAGAAATGCGTACCTCTGTCTGAAGATATACTTCTCGGTACCCCAAATCGGGGTATTATTTCGTTTAGTAAGACCTTGGTTACTTCTCTTTCTTTATTTGTCCTACAAGGGAATGCTTCAGGCCACCCAGAAAATGTGTCAGTTAATACTAATAAATGTCGAAACCCCCCTTTTCTTGGGAGTTCTGAAAAATCAATTTGCCATACTTCACCTGGGAATTTACCTCGATTTATGGCTCCCTGATGTACCTTCGTTCCAGTATTTGGGTTATTCTTTAGGCATCGCTTACATTGAGATGTGACGTATTTTACTGTAGTAAAGAGTTTTGGTCCTGCTATTCGGGTTTGTAAATATTGATAGAGTGGGTCCAAGGCCCAATGGGCTTTTTTTTCATGTTCTGTCTTTACAAACTGCCACATTAATTTTTCAGGTATTATTAGTTGACCTGTTTCTAACTGACCCCACCCGTTGTCTAACAATTTACCCTTGTTCCTTTTAATCCATCTATGATCTGATTCTTGATAATTTGGTTGAAAATTTGTATCTAATTCTCCCGGTATTAAAGCTGTTATGTTTATTTCTTCAGTTTTTGCAGCAGCTAATTTGGCTTCTGCATCTGCCTTCCTATTCCCTATTTCTGGAACTGTGTTACCTTTCAGGTGTCCCTTACAATGCATTATGGCCACCTGCTCTGGGAGTTGGACCGCTTCTAACAACCTTAAAATTTCTTCTGCATGTTTGATTGTTTTCCCCTGGGCAGTTAATAGTCCCCTTTCTTTCCAAATTGCTCCGTGAGCATGTACGACAGAGAAAGCATATTTAGAATCAGTCCAAATGTTAATTCGCATACCTTCTGCTAATTCCAGGGCTCGGGTAAGAGCAATTAGTTCTGCCTTCTGGGCCGAAGTCCCTGCAGGTAGGGGATTTGATTCAATTACCTCTTCTGTTGTGGTCACTGCATAGCCTGCCATTCTTACTCCTTGCCTCACGAAGCTGCTGCCGTCCGAGAACCAGTTGTCCGCATCTTCAAATGGTTCCTCCTTGAGGTCTGGACGACTGGAATAGACTGCCTCGATCGTTTCCAGGCAATCATGTTTGAGGGGTTCTGCCGGAATTCTTCCTTCTAGAAACGAAGCTGGGTTGACAATGTTAGTTACTTGAATGGTTACATCATCTGATTCAGCTAGGATGGCTTGATATTTTAGGAATCTTGAAGGCGATAACCAATGGTTACCCTTTTGTTCCAGCACTGCTGAGACAGTATGAGAGACTAACACAGTCATTTTCTGGCCTAGCGTAAGCTTTCTGGCCTCTTCTATGTTTATGATCACTGCGGCCACTGCTTTTAGGCACCCAGGCCAGCCTTTGCTTACTTCATCCAATTGTTTGGAGAAATAAGCTACAGCTCTCTTATGTGGTCCCAACTGCTGTGTTAGAACTCCCAGAGCCATCCCCTGTCGCTCATGGGAGAATAGCCAAAACGGCTTAGTTACATCTGGAAGACCCAAGGCTGGGGCTTTCATGAGTTCTTATTTCAGTCTTTTAAAAGCTCCTTCTGCCTCGGGAGTCCAGGTTAAGGTACTCGTAGTCTCCTTTAGTAAGTTATATAGTGGTTTGGCAAGTATTCCATATTGATGAATCCATAATCGGCACCAACCTGTCATTCCCAGAAAGGCCCGTAGATCTCTTACCGTTTCTGGTCTGGGCATCTGACAGATGGCTTCTTTTCTTGCTGTGCCTAGAGATCGTTGTCCTCTGGAGATTTCATATCCCAGGTATATCACCTTTTCTTGTACCAGCTGTGCCTTTTGTAGAGAAACTCGATATCCACTTAAGCCCAAAAAGTTTAGCAGGGAAATAGTCCATTCAATGCACTCCTCTTCTGTTTCAGTTGCTACTAATAAATCATCTACATATTGTAGAAGGGTACCATTTCCCTGTGACCTTTCCCATTGTTCTAATTCTTTGGCCAATTGGTTTCCAAAAATTGTGGGACTATTTTTATATCCCTGCGGTAAAGCAGTCCAAGCTAGTTGAGTCTTTCTCCCTGTTTTAGCAGATTCCCACTCAAAAGCAAAAATTTTCTGGCTTGTTAGAGCTAAGGCTAGGCAAAAGAATGCATCTTTTAAGTCTAATACTGTGAACCATTTTAAATTTTCCCTCAATTTGGTTAGAAGAGTATAGGGATTCGCTACGACCGGGTGTAAAGTTTTTGTAAATTCGTTCACTGCCCTTAAATCTTGGACTAATCTATATGTCCCATTCGGTTTCTTAACAGGTAGGATTGGTGTGTTGAAATCTGATTCACACTCTACCAATAATCCTAGTTCTAGAAATCTCTCTATTATTGGTTCAATTCCTCTTCTATCTTCCAACCTCAGCGGGTATTGTTTTCTTACTACCGGTTTTGTTCCTGGTATTAACTCAATATTAATAGGAGCTGTTCGTTTTGACCTTCCAGGTACATCAGTAGCCCATACTAGTGGGTATACTTCACTCATAATGCGTTCAATGCTATGACTTTCAGGTTTTGGTTCTATATAGCTGATTGTCAAACTTAAAGCTGCTATTAGTTGTTCATCATTTACTTGAAATTCAAGTTTATCTTTATTGAATTTTATTACAGCCCCTAAATTCTCTAATAGGTCTCTACCTAGTAGAGGCTTTGGAGAATTTGGTAAATACAAAAATTGATGAATTCCCATTTGTTTCCCAATTTTGTATTTAATAGGTTTTAGAAAGTAGGCTTTTTCTGGTTGGCCTGTCGCTCCCACGACCTGTACAAATTCATCACTTCTGGGTACCAATTCTTGATTCAAAACCGAAAATGTTGCTCCTGTATCTATTAAAAAGTTTAATTCACTTTCCCCTAGCTCCATTTTAACCAGTGGGTCTGCTAGGGAACGACTTACCGGTCCCCCTCATTCACTGTCCTGATGTGCAATGGTAGCGTTTGCAGGTCTCTCTCCTAGCAGAGGACATTCTCGTTTCCAGTGTCCTATCTACCAGCAATTAGCACACTGATTTGGTTTTATCCTAGGCAGATGGGGCTGAGATTCTCTTTTCCCACTCCCTTTTGCTGGGTAACCTCTACCTCTGCCTTTGGTATTGGATTCTGGAGACTTTGCATTTGGGGCTGCCGCTGATGCTGCCACTATTCGAGCAAACCTTTTATCCTCCTTTTTCTTCTCTTCTTTATCTCTGTTATTATACACCTTCCAGGCCTCGTTCATCAATGTTTCTAGATTTCTATTTGCTGGATGCTCAAGCTTTTGTAATTTCTTTCTGATATCTGGGGTGCATTGTCCCATTACTAACTCCAATAACTGTTGCTTCCCTTCCTCCGATGCTGGGTCGAGGGGTGTATACTGTCTCATAGCTGTCCTAAGTCTGTCCAAAAATTCTGAGGGGGTTTCATCTTTCCCCTGTCTGACATCATACAGCATTGCCCAGTTGATGGCTTTAGGTATTGCATTTCGCAGACCCATTGCTATTAGCTTTCTATATTGCACCAGCCGCCCATACTGGACTGGATTATTCGGATCCCATTCTGGGTTTCGATTGGGGAATATTACATCTACTCTTTCTGGTAGTAATGCAGCATGCTCTCTTCCTGTTCTCAATACGAGTTCCTTTTCTGTTTCTGTTAATTCTGACAGCATTATCATCATCATCATCACTGCATCTTAGCTCAGGGAAGCCACCCCCTTTTCTGGTGCTCCCTGATCCTGGCAGGCTGCCTGGACTTGGCGGGCCGCCTGGACCTGGCGGGCTGCCTGGACTTGGCGGGCCGCCTGATCTTCGTGAGGTGTTTTCATCTCTTGGCGTACTGCAATCTCTATTTTGGCTACCTCTCAGTTTAGGTGGGCTACTCTTTTTTTCCCGACCCTCTAGCTCCAGTCGTGGTGAGCTGTCCTCTTTCCTATCAGTCTCCGAACTGAGAGGACTACTCTCTTCTCGGTAATTTTCTGAGCCTTGTGGACCACTCAGCTTCTGTGATCCGCTTTCTCTCCCACAACTCTCCGATCTTGCTGGGTTGCTATCTTCCCAACTGTTTTCTAATCTTTGGGGGCTGTAACCGTTCTTGGATCCGTCTTGTTCTAGTGACATATCCCCCAACAGACTAGTGTCCCTTTCGCCTTCCCTTCGCTTGGGCGGAGGAACCCCATATCCTGGCGCGAACGGCTGATACTCCCATAAGCTTATTTCGCTCTCTTTTCCGCTATCCCTTCTCATTAATCTAAGGCATTGCTGTCCAATACTACAGGCATCACAGCAACGCTGCTTAGGTTTTAAGTTTTTCTTATCTTTCTCTAAGGCCAGTACCAGGGGATCTTGGGGTGCTACATTCACCCCACACTCCTTCTGCCACTCTGGTTTATTCCTCAAGGTGAAGAACATATCGCAATACATTACTTCGTCCCATTTGCCTAGCCGACGGAGGAACAACATGAGTTGTAAAATTGTGTTGTAATTAATTGTTCCCTCCGGAGGCCATTTTTCATCATCATCCAACTTATATAGAGGCCACCACTGTGTACAGTATTTTAAAAGTGTCTTTTTACTTATGTTTCCCCCTGGAATCCCCCCTAAATCTTTCCAATGCTTCAAGACACACCCTAAGGGGGTTTTCATATTTATATCTTTACTTTGCTGGCCTCCCATTGCTGTTTTCTAGATCTATCTCTTTGCTTTAACCAGATCTTTTCTTTGTATCAATACTTCATACACACAGTTTCCAATCGCTTCGTCCGTCTCTGGCCTGTCTTCTTGTGAAGAAATCAGGAACCGCAGATTAGGACTCCGCACTCACTTCGTGCTTATTTGCACGTCTCACTCACACGCATTCACACCTGTACACTTTTAGATAAAACGTTCTTACCTTTTAGCTTATTGCTTTACCAAATAAAGTCGCGAGGTGTCACTTGCAGACCGTAAAATACTGCTGCCCAATATTCAGTCTGTTGCAAGCTAAAAGATATATCGTTTACAAAGTATTTGATCCCTGCCTCATCTTAATCGAGTACAATTTCTTGCATTCTTTTTGGGCTTACATGTACTGTTACACTATAGAATGAACAATTACAGAAAGAACAGATTCTTATCCTAAGATTTAGATGCGCAGTCCATTAAATACTACAGAAAATAAGCAGAATTTAAGAAAATAAGCAAAACTCATATTTCATACAATAAGTTTTTTCCACATTCCAAAGCCCTTTCTCGAGAGAAGTTATTGGAACCGCTCCCAGAGATTGGCACCACTCCCAGAAATTGTCGAAACCTTCCCAGACTTTTGGAAATAATCCCAGATTAGTTAAAGCATTACAACAGACAAGCGATATGATACAGTTTTTGCCGGCAAATTTATCCGAATTTTAACCCGTTCTCCGTTCTCTGGTGGGACTCTAACCCACGATTACCTGGAAGTCCACCCCAAGGCCGGGCCTCAAACCCGAATTTTTGGGATTTTAACCCAAAGTGGGACTCTAACCCACGATACCTGGGGGGCCAAATCCAAGCCGGGCCTCTAACCCGTAGGGGATTATATGCTGGGGCGTCCCCTCAGCGTTCCCCTGGGGGTAACGTCTTACCCCCGTCTCAATAAAGCGCTTTCTATTCCGAAAACATATAAAGCAAAACACAATAACATATAAAGCAAAATACCTCTTAATTTAAAGCAGGAGTTCTTGTCCGCCATCGCACGTAGGTCCGAGGGGTCTGGGGAGTCTCTACCGACAAAAATCCGCCGGCAGGGCCCAGAGAGTCCCTAGACCCCGGCTCAGGAGGACTAAAAGGTCCTGCCGCGGTCGCCAAAAATGATGCCAGAATTTTGCCCCAAAAGGCACGGAGAAACTGCTTTAGAGACAAAGTTTGTTTCTTTAAAGCAGGAGGTATTTTATTAGCAACGCGTTGGAGAGCCCTCCAGGTCGCCCTGGGCAAAGAGCTCCGTCGTGTACAATCAGCATAGCTCTTTTATACAGTTTTTGAGTATAGGATTACAACACAATCATGCATATTCATTAAATTGCAACATCTACTTGTAATATTCATATATAGGCGGAGTCTGGGCGGAGTCTTCAATTTGGGGAGATTTCACGGTGGGGGTTCCTGTTGCCTTCCTCTGGGCGGGGGTCGTGTGTGAGTCTTCCTCACTGTAAACTTCTGAACTTTCTTTAGATCTTCTCCTTTTAAGGCAGTTTTGGCAAACATAATAAGGTTAGGCTGACTTTTGGCTCATCCTAGGATTTGCTGAGTTGCTATCTCTGTGAGGAATGCAGTTATCTCTCAAGGACTGCTCTAGGATTTGCTGAGTTGCTATCTCTGTGAGGAATGTTGCTATCTCTCAAGGACTGCTCTATTTCCTCAAGACAATTTATGACTCCTTTCCTAGTTTCCTAATGTTAAGGTTTTGAAATTTCTCTTCCAATTTTGTTTTAACCTTTTATGTTTCAAAGCCTTCTTTAAGTGAGTGGCTTCAGTGGCTTCTGTTAGAATCTGGCAGAAGCTTCCCCTGTGCCATGGAGTCAATGCCAGCTGCTCCAGGATGGAGTTCCTGCCACTGGCCAAGGCTGAGCCACTTAGGAGTGACAGGAACACCTCTGGGACAACATATTTCAGAAGAGAGGAGAGTTGCATAGAAAAAATTCCATCCTGGGAAGAACAGAGTGAGAACATGGGATAACAAGACAGACACCAAGGTCAGTGCAGAAGGAGGGGCAGGAGAGATCCCATCAGGAGCATGGGAAGGACTCAGAGCTGAGGCCCCTGAAGCCCCTGGGGGAGCATCAGGGTGCAGAGACCCCCCTGCAGCCCCTGGAGGCTCTCACGCTAGAGCAGGGGGATGCAGAAGGAGGCTGTGACCCCGGGGCAGGCCCAGGATGGAGCAGGTCCTGGCAGGAACCTGCATCCCATGGAGAGGGAAGCCCAGGTTGGAGCAGGTTTTACCCGGGCAGGACTCGTGGCCCCTGTGGGGGACCCACGCCGGGTCAGCTCATCCCTGAAGGACTGACCCTGTGGAGGAGGGACCCACAGAACAGCAGGGTGGGAAGAGCTGCTGCCCGAGGGATGGACTCACTGGAGAGGTTCATCCAGGACTGTCTTCCGTGGGAGGGACCCCATGGGATCAGGGAAGGATCCAACTCCTCTCCCTGAGCAATGAGAGAAACAACAACTGATTGTAACCCCCATTACCGTCCCCTGCACTGCTGGGGGGAGGAGGGAGAGCTGAGAAGGTAGCAGGGATGGGGCTGGGGGAAGGCGTTTTTCAGGCTGTTTTATTTCTCATTCTTTGTTTTTTATCCTGTCAGTAATAAATTTAAGTACTATCCCTACTTTGAGTCTTATTTGCCCATTAGTAAGCAATTTTCTCCCCACCCTTATCTCTACTCAGGAATCCTCAGCTGTTTTTTTTCTCTCCTCTGTGGAGTTGCAGAGGGAGGGGGAGGTAGCAGCTTTTAATGGGTGTTTGAAATCCAGCCAGGGTCAACCCACTAAACCAACCCATGTGCTTGAGGCCCTTTTGTGATGTCACAGCCTACCCTCTCCATTCCGGAATAGCCCTTGGCAACCAAAGAACCAACACCCCACAAGGTCAGAATGCAGCCCCACCCATGTGCCTCTTTATGATGTCCCGGCCCATCCTCTCCATTCTGGAATAGCCCCTGGAAACCAAAGAACCAACGCCCCACACCCCCACAGTGCAGCCCCACCCATCTGCCAGGGGACTCTTTGGGAAGTCACAGCCTTTTCCCCAGGAAAGAAAGCCTGTAACCTTTGGGTTTCAGCTGCAGCTGGTGGGCCACCCTGGGCACTCCATGGATTGCAAGAGCTTTCTGTCCTGGCACCTTTTGTCTGGCAGGAATCTTTGTCCAGATTCCAATTTGGCAGTCGGACTGACAATTCCAACGCGGTGCTCCTGCAAGCGAACGACAGCCCTGCCCTCCAGGAAAGAAACCCCTTCCCCTCGGTCTCTTTTCCTCTTCCTTCAAATACAACCTTCAGGGCAGCTTTTTTCCATCTCTTCTCTTGGGAATTGTGAAGATAGACCCTCTCCCATGTTTAACACCTCAGGCAAAACCAACCCTGTTAACACTTTTCCCAACCTTCCCCAGCCTTTCCCAAAGCCGAGATGTGGAATGAACAAGTGCCCTTGTTCCTGGCTGTGCTGCTGTGCTGGGAGTCTCTTCCCTCCAGCTCTGCACACAGGCACTGCCCCTGCAGCTCCAGAGAAGGGCTGAAGAAGCATCTTCAGCACAGAAATCAGGGTAGATTTATCAGGGATTGTTGATATTTTTTGGTCTGTGTTTGACCCAGCCACCTGTAAGAGTTTTGTTCTTTGCCTGCCAAGTTCACTGATAAACGGGAGCTTCTTCCTTGGAGAGAAAGTTTCTTGTATAAACTGTTTTAATTGGTGTTCTGTGATTGACTGTTTGTCTGTAGGGGATATTTGAAGGAGAAACTGAAGAGGAGAGGATGAAGTAAAGCCCCCAGACCCAAATAGATGAGACCCCTTGAGTGAAACAGCGCAAGTGAGAGGGGAATCCCCACGTTCTCCCGCATGGCTGCAGGGGTGCCATGAACATGATAATAACAGACAGGTAGACCGAGCTGCACAGGTCGGGGTGTCACAAGTAGACGTGGACTGGCAGTAAAAGGGATAATTGTTCCTACTCGATGGGCCCATGATGCTTCAGGCCATCAGTACCAAGATGCCACCTATAGATGGGCACGAGACCAAGGGGTGGATTTAACCATGGACACTATTTCCCAGGTTATCCATGACTGTGAAACCTGTGCCGCTATTAAGCAGGCAAAAAGATTGAAACTCCTGTGGTATGGTGGACGCTGGGATAAGTATAAATACGGGGAGGCATGGCAGGTTGACTACATCACGTTGCCACAGACCCACCAAGGTAAACGCTATGTGCTTACCATGGTGGAAGCAACCACCGGAAGGCTAGAGACTTATTCGCCATGCAACAGCCTGGAATACCATTCCATGCACCAGCTGCTGGGAAGGTTGAAAGGTGTAATGGACTGTTAAAAAGTACTTTGAAAGCCCTAGGTGGGGGAAGTCTCAAAAACTGGGATCAAAACCTTGCAAAGGCCACATGGTTAGTGAACACTAGGTGTTCTGTCAATCGAACTGGCCCTGCACAAGCAGAATCCCTCCACACTGTAGATGGAGACAAAGTTCCAGCGATCAACTTGAGAGAAATGCTAGGGAAAGAGGTTTGGGTCACTCCTGCCTCAGGCCAAGACAAACCCATTTGTGGGATTGTCTTTGCTCAGGGGCCAGGACATACCTGATGGGTAATGAGGAAAGATGGAGACATCCAGTGTGTGCCTCAAGGAAATTTAACCTTGGGGAAAAACTAATTCTGTGCCTTGAGTTGTGTTTTACAGACCAGCTACCAGACAAGAAAGACCTGAACTAAGCTGATGCCGGTGATGCCATCACGGGGGAGGGACTGAGGGCCTCTGGCTGGGTGGTGCTGCCACACCAGCCCAGGGAGACGTCACCGGCTAAGTGGATAAAAATGCAGGTGGCTCGTGCTCGGGGCTCTCATCAAGCTTCACAGGAAGGACAACGTTGCCTTCTGCAGGGACGCTGCGATCTTTGTGAGCCTCCTGACCCTCTGAGGATGCAGAGTCTGCTGTGGGGAATTCTGGTTATCCTGCGGTGGGTAAGACAACCTCATAAAACACACCTGAGTGAGTGGGGGTTTCACTGAGGTTCACTCCTCTCCTTTCCTGTTTCTCGGGTTCCCATTTACTTGACCACTTTTTGTAATAAATAGTGGATTTATTGTTGAGCTTTCAGCAGTGTCTTGGTTTTCAATCTAGGCACCCTTTCGAACTCACCCAGTTACACTGTGCTGGCACTTTTTGTTTGGAAGGAATCTTCATTCTTATTCCATTTGAGGTCTAAGACTGACAATACCAGGGAAAGGGTTCTGACACCAAACAAATGAAGTTCCACCCAGGAAAAAAAACCCTTACCCTCCATCTCTCCTGTGCAATTGGTGAGCCACTCTTGGCATTCCATGCACACATAGAACTTCCTGGGCTGGCACCTTTTGTCTGGGAGGAATCTTCATTCTTATGCCATTTGGGGGATCAGACTTATGGAGTGCTGAGCTGAAAAAAGACACACTATGGACAAACCATACTAATTGGCCTCAGTTAGGTCTGGCCCTGACATAGCCAGAAGCCTCTTTGCAGGCAGTGGAAAGATACAGGAGCAGTGATAACAGACTGCAGGAATGTAAACAAAGAGAAACCTGTGACAAAAACAAGGAGGAGTTTTAGGAGAAAAACAATGTCTTCATATCACCCAATAGGCAATGTGTCAGTAATACACGCTCGGTTCGGGGGTTACAGCAAATAACCAAGAGTTTGGAAGTGATCACACCCCGGGGGGCAGTGAAAGTATATAAGAGGTTGGGTTATGTAAATAAAGTGGAACATTTGCTTAAATCATCCTGATTTGTGTGCAGTTTGTTCTGGGAGCTCCTCCGCCAGCATCCACATTATATCACAGCTGTCCCTTTGTTGTCACCAGTCCCCTGTGACATCACTTGTCCTCAGTGATGTCACCGATGTCCCTGTGATGACATCTCTGTCCCGTGTGTTGTAACCCCTGTCCCCTGCGATGTCACCAATAGCCCTGTGACATCACAGCTGTCCCTTTGTGGTCACCAATGTCCCTGTGATGTCACCAGTGTCACTGATGATGTCACTGGTGTCTCTGCGATGTCACCCCTGTCCTTGTGAAGTCATTGATGTCCCCAGTGACGTCACTGATGTCTTTGGGAGATCATGGCTGCCCCTTTGTTTTCACCAGTCTTCTATAATGCCACTGGTCCACAATGATGTCACTGTTGTCCCTGTAATGTCACCACTGTCACCTGTGATGTTACCAGTGTTCCCCTATGATATCACTGGTGTCTCTGTGTGGTTTTCCAGGTCCCCTGTGATGTCACCGATGTCCCTGTGACATCACGGCTTTCCCTTTGTTGTCACCAGTCCCCAGTGATATTTCTGGTCCCCAGTGATGCCATTGCTGTCTCTGTGATGTCACCACAGTAGGACCATGTCCTTGTGATGTCACTGATGTCCCTGTGACATCACGGCTTTCCATTTGTTGGCAAGAGTTACCTATGAATTCACAGGTTCCTCTGTGATGTCACCACTGTCCCTGTGATGTGACCAATGTCTCTGTGACATCACGGCTTTCTCATTGCTGTAAGCAGTCTCCTGTGACGTCACTGGTCTCCCATTGATGTCACTGCTGTCCCGGTGAAATCACCACTGTCCCCAGCAGTGCCACCATGTCTCTGTGATGTCACCAGACCCCTTTGATGTCACCAAAGTCCCTGTGACATCACTGCTGTCCCTCCGTTGTCACTGATCCCCAATGATGTCCCTGCTGTCTCTGTGATGTCACCACCACCACCTGTGATGTCACCAATGTTCCAATGATGTCACTGGTGTCTCTGTGATGTCACCCCTGTCGTTGTGAAGTCACCGATAACCCCAGTGATGTCACCCATGTCCCTGGGATGTCACCACTATCTCCTGTGGTGTCACCAGTGATACCAATAATATCACTTGTGTCTGTGATGTCACACCTGGCCTTGTGAAGTCATCGATGTCCCCTGTGATGTCAAAGATGTCCCCACTGATTTCACTTGGGTGTCTGTGGTGTCAGCACTGTCCCCTGTGATGTCATCAATGTCCCCAATGATGTCCTGCTGTCTCTGTGATGTCACCACTGTGCCGAGCCATGGCACCATGTCCTCGTCATGTCACTGATGTCAGTGATGTCCCTGTGACATCACGGCTGTCCCTTTGTTGTCAGTAGTCCCTTGTGAGGTCACTGGTCCCCAGTGATATCACCAATGTCCCTGTGATGTCACCATTATCTCCTGTGATGCCACCAATGTCACCAATAATGTCACTGGTGTCTCTATGATGTTATACCTTACCTTGTGATGTTACCGATGTCCCCTGTCATGTCACAGGTCTCCCTGTGAAATCACGGCTTTCCCTTTGTTGTTGGCAGTTTCCTGTGATGTCATTGGTCACCAGTGATGTCACTACTTTCTCTGTGATGTAATCACTGTCCCCAGCAGTGGCATTATGTCCTTGTGATGTCATCAATTTCCCTCTGATGTCACCAGACGTCTTTGATGTCAGTGATGTCCCTGTGACCTCACAGCTGTACCTTTCTTGTCACCAGTCCTCTGGTACATCACTGGTCCCCAGTGATATCATCCATGTCTGTGTGATGTCACCACTGTCCCCTGTGGTGTTACCAATGTCCCCTGTGGTGTAACCAATGTCCCCTGTGATGTCACTGCTGTCTCTGTAATGTCACCCTTGTCATTGTGAAGGCACCAATGTCCCCAGTGATGTCACAACTGTTTCTGTGATGTCACCAGTGTCACCGATGATGTCACTGGCACCTCTTTGATGTCACCCCTGGCCTTGTGCAGTCACTGATGTCCCCTGTGATGTCACTGATGTCACCATTACATCACAGTTGTTACATCTTTGTTGTCAACAGACCCCTGTTTTGTCATTGGTTTTCACTGATGTCACTGCTGTCTCTGTGATGTCACCATTGTCCCCAGCAGTGGTTCCATGTCTCCATGATGTCACTGATTTCCCTGTGACATCAGGGCCTTCCTTTTTTTCACCAGTCCCCTGTGATGTCATTGGTCCCAATGATTTCTTCGCTGTCCCTGTGATGTCACCATTGTCCCCGATGATGTCGCTGGTGTCTCTATGATGTCAACTCTCTCCTTGTGAATTTACTGATGTCCCAGTGACATCATGGCTCTCCCTTTGTTGTCAGTATTCTCCTGTGATGTCACTGGTCCCCAATAATGTCACTGCTGTTGCTGT
This sequence comes from Myiozetetes cayanensis, assembly GCF_022539395.1. NCBI lineage: Eukaryota > Metazoa > Chordata > Aves > Passeriformes > Tyrannidae > Myiozetetes > Myiozetetes cayanensis. The sequence continues at coordinate 35,405 of NW_026087504.1, read as the reverse complement.
GATTTCACCACTGTCCCCAACAGTGCCACCATTTCCCTGTGATGTCACCAGACCCCTGTGGTTTCACTGATGTCCCTCTAACATCATGGCTGTCCCTTTCTTTTGACTAGTCCCCTGCGATGTCACTGACCCAGTGATATCACTCATGTCCCCCTGATGTTTCTACTGTCACCTGTGATGTCAACAATGTCTCCGATGATGTCATTACTGTCTCTGTAATTTCACCCCTGCCCTTGTGAAGTCACCAATGTCCTATTTGATGTCACTGATTTCCCTGTGACATCACAGCAATCCTTTCATTGTCATCAGTCTCCTGTGATGTCACTGGTCCCCACTGATGTCACTGCTGTCCCTGTGGTGTCACCACTCTCCCCAACAGTGGCACCATGTCCCTGTGATGTTACCGACGCCTCTGTAATGTCATCAGACCCCTGTGACATCACTGTTATGTCTGTGACGTCACAACTATCCTTTCACTGTCACCAGGTCACCTGTGATGTCACTGGTCTTTAATGATGTCACTACTGTCTCTGTTCCTGCTTTGCAGAGGCTGCTGAGCTGTTTGGACTGGAAGTCAGCTTGAAGAAGACAGAAGTTTTATATCAACCTGCACCTCAGGAAGTCTCCCATCATCCCCATATCACCATTGGTGAAACAGAACTCAAATCAGTCCAGCAGTTTAGTTATCTGGGTAGCATCATCTCCTCAGACGGTAAGACTGATGCAGAAATAGACAACAGGTTAGCAAAGGCATACAGAGCTTTTGGTAAACTCCATAAAAGAGTGTGGCAAAACAAACACCTGAAGAAAAGTACAAAGATCAGCATTTACAGAGCTGTTGTACTGTCTACTCTTCTATATGGGTCCGAATCATGGGTCATTTACCGGCACCACTTGCGTCTCTTAGAACGCTTCCATCAGCGCTGCCTCCGCACAATTCTAAACATCCACTGGACTGACTATGTGACCAACACGTCTGTCCTTGAACAGGTAGCAGTCACAAGCATTGAGGCCATGCTACTGAGAACACAGCTGTGCTGGGCAGGGCACATCTCTAGGATGCAGGACTGCCGCCTCCCTAAGATCGTGCTCTATGGGGAACTTGCCACTGGCTACCGCAAGAGAGGAGCCCCAAAGAGGAGGTACAAGGACTGCCTGAAACAATCCCTCAGCCTTGGCCATATTGATCACCACCATTGGTCTACCCTGGCCTCCAATCGGGAGGCCTGGAGACACACCATCTATAATGCTGCTGCTGCTTTTGAGAACACACGCAGGATCACTCTCGAGGAGAAAAGACAACGCAGAAAGAATCGCATCGCGTCTGTATCACCTGGGGAGTCTTTCTGCTGTGCCTTCTGCAACCGGACTTGTCTATCTGGCATTGGCCTTTTTAGCCATCAGCGCGCTTGTAGCAAGCGTGGGTAGAGCCCTTCTCAAATCTTCGTTTGCGAAGCCTAGCCATGATGATGATGATGATGATGAATTATCATTAGAAGGGAAATGCTTGTCAGCAGGGGTTCTGTCTGTGGGAGAGGTGGTGTCCTGTAACCCATTCAAAAAATGTAAAACATACAAGGCTTTATTCAACTGCTCTTGGGCAGACATACCCAAACTATCCCTTTTTTGTTTTTTGATCATGCTCTTTAATTTTTGGTGTGCTCTCTCCACTATACCCTGTCCTGGGGGGTTATGTGGGATACTGGTGGTATGAGCTATGCCCCAATCTTTCAAGAACTTTCCCGTCTCTTTTGACACATATGAGGGTCCATTATCAGTCTTTATTTGTTTTGGCACCTCCATATGTGCAAAAGCCGCCCTTTTCCTCTTCACTGCAGGTGCCTTCCACATGAAGTAGTGCCCTGTTCCATTCCCCACCCCTTGGAGCCTCCTTGGGCAGCCCAGGAGCACTGCCCCATCCCACCCCCTGGAGCCCCTAAGCCAGCCCCAGACTGGCTGGAGCACACCAGGAGCTCTGCCCCTCACCCTCCTGGAGCCCCAGAGTGGCCAGTGGGCCACAAGTCCCCCCTGGGGGGTGGGCACAGGGGGCAGAGTAAATCAAACGAGCCCCGTGCGGCCATCGTTGTATTGGACCCTTTATCTGGGCACAGGGAAGCTGCACTGGCACGAGAGTGTGGGTGGGAGCTGCAATTCTCTCTTCTTCTCTCTCTTTATTTCTTCTTCTCTTCGTCTCCTTTCTAAATGTTTTGGGTCACTTAAAACTGGATGGTTTGATTTTTTTCTGACTTGTCTGGGTTGGCCTGTGATCAGTCAGTGCTTTGGGCAATGCTCTATTCTGGTGGAATGTTGCCCTTTCAACTTTTGCCAAGCTCCCTTATTTGCTCAAGGTTCAAGTAAAACTGTGTTATTTGACCTCTTGAGAAAAGGTGTGGGGCATCTTTTCCTTTGTGATATCCCTCAAGGTGAAAAGAACTGTAGGACCTTTCAAAATAAGCAGAGCACAGATATTTTGTCATCTTATTTATTTTTTAAAGTAAAACCACTTTGATGAGCTTAAAACTCAAACCTGGGATCTACAGTCACCATCCCTGGAAGTGTTCAGGAAACAGTGAGCTATGGCACTTGGGGACAGGGTTCAGTGGTGAAGATGCCAGTGTTGGGTTCATGGTTGCACTCCATGATCTCAGAGGTCTTTTCCAACCTTAACAATTCTGTGATTCTGTGGTGACTCAACCACTTCCCTGGACATTCTTTTCCAGTGTTTGATAACCCTCAGTCATCCCTTTGATGCTTGTGATGGTTTTGATCTAGGCCTTCCTGGTAACCAGTTTGTAACCAAGGAAGTGGCCAAGTACCCAGTATTCCATACGATTTTTACGTAAACCAGAGTATAAATAAGTTGGAGATTAGAGACCTCGCTCTCTTCTCTTCTGGCGAGGTTCAGGAGCAGTGAGTCCTTGCGTTGGTCTCGCTTATCTAAAGCTGAGGCCTGCAGCGACCGCTGGCCTGCCACGTGGGGGGTTCGGAGAGTGCTGGCTGTGTCTGCCAATCCTGCTTTTCTAAGGGAAGTGGTGAGATCTGTTTTGTTAGTTATTAGTATAGTTCTTGAGTTTGATCAAGTATACCTGTTTGGTGTCCCTTTTGTTCCCTTTTGTCCCCCTTTTTCCCCTTTCCCTATCCCTTCGGGGGGTGGATCTCCTTTTACTGTGTATATAGCATCTTAACTATATATAACTGTAATTTACGTAAATATATATATATTTATATAAGCAGCTTGACTTTGGGTTCTTTAATTTTTTTTTATATAGTTTTTTTTTTTCCTTTGCCCTAAGGGAAGAAGGGAGGGGGGAAGGGGGCTGCTGTCATGACTTTTGGGCATTTGGCAGAGAACCAGGTCCAAACTATCACAATGCTGCAGCCAAGGAACAGAGCAGTGATTTTCACAGTGTTCCTGGGTCACAGGATGTCCAAAGCCAAGGACATTTCCATCAGCACCTTGTCCTTCCTGCAGATCAGAGTCACCTGAAGCCTCCAGGCCCTCCACGCTGGCAGAGACCCCCCAGGCAGCAAAGCCCTGTCCTGCCAGGCTGCACAGCCCAGCCCTGTGTCTCTCTGGCCTGAGCACAGCAGGGTTTGCTCTCCGTGGGGCACCTCAGCCCCTCTGCCATTGCCATCTGCCCCCAGCCCAGCAGGCTCTGGAGCAAAGCACAGCTGAGGGCCAGCACAGCTCTGCTCTGACAGTGTCGTGGTCTGATCCAGCCCCTGCTCTGAGGTCACATCTGCCCCTGCAGGGGACAGGCCACCAGCAGGAAGGTGTCTGGGGAAGGGCCTGTGAGGTCCCTTCTCCCTGCAGGAGCTGATGGCTAAGCCCGGGACTCCTGGCTGGGACAGGGGCTCTGCAGCTGCCCCTGCCAGCACCTGGGACAGCCCAGCACAAGGCCCCTTTGGTTCCAAGAGGCCCTGCAGTGTTACATAGGCCACTCGGTTTTGTGAGGTGTGTCCACAGTGTCCCAGGGGTCCTTTGGCTCCATAAGGGTCTGCACTCAATAAGGGCCCCTTGATTCTATGAAGTTCTGTCGTCTTCAGGGTTTCCTTCAGTTCCATGTGGCCCTGACATGTCAGACTGGACCATTAATACCATCAGGTTCCAAAATCTCCAAGGGCATTTTTGTTCCATGAGGCCTTGCAGTGTCCCAAGGGTCCCTTGATTCCATGGGGTTTCACAGTGTCCCAAAGGCCCCTGGTTCCCACAAAGTTCTGCAGTGTCTCATTGTTCCCACTGGTCCATGAGGTTCTGCAGTGTCTCACTGGCCCTTTCATTCCCACAAGGTTCTGCAGTGTCCCTGGATTCCTATGAGGCCCTGCCTTGTCAGACTGGGCCCTTGATTCTCTGAGGTTCCACAGTGGAACAATGGCCCCTTGGTTCCCTGAGGATCCAAAATGTTTCTGGGCTCCTGTGGTTTCATGAGGGCCTGTGTGTCAAATGGCCCCTTGGTTCCATGAGTATTCAGAGTGTCCCAGTTTTCCTTTGCTTCCATGAGGCCCTGGAGTGTCACAATGACCCCTTGTTTCCATGACTTCCAGAATGTCTTGGAGCTCCTTTGGTTCCACTGGGAGCTGCATGTCCAGTGTTCCCTCATCACCGTGATGTTCTCCACAATTCCTTTAGTTCCATGAAGCCCCACAGGTCACAATGACCCCTTGATTCCATGAGGTTCCCCAGTGTCACAATGGTCCCTTTAGCTCTGTGTGGCTCTTTGACATCCCGTGACCTCCCGGCTCTTGAGGAGCCATGAGAACTTCCCCAGGGGGAAGGGCCGGATCCTGCCCTGGGATGGGGCAACTCCGGCTGGACGGACACCCTGGGAATGAGAGGCTGGGAAGCAGTGCCGGGAAAGGGCTCTGGGGTGCTGGTGGGTGCCAGTTGTCCCTGAGTCAGCAGTGCCCTGGCAGCCAGGAGGGCCAAACCTGTGCTGGGGGCAACAGGGAGGGGATTGTCCCGCTCTGCTCTGCCCTGGGGCAGCCTCGCCTGCAAGATTGGGGCAGTTTGGGGGGACACAACGGAAGGGAGAGATTGAGCCATTAGAGAGTGTCCAAAGGAGGGCACGAGGATGGGGAAGGGCCTGGAGGGGAACTTGGTGTGTTCATCTGGAGAAGAGGAGACTGAGGGGAGACCTCACTGCAGTCACAACTTCCTGGGGAAAGGCAGAGGAGGGGCAGGCCCTGAGCTCTGCTCTGGGGGGACCAGGGACAGGACTGAGGGAATGGCCTTGAGTTTTGTCAGGGCAGGGTTAGGTTGGATCTTGGAAAAAGGTTCTTGCCCCAGAGGGTGGTTGGGCACTGAACAGGCTCCCCAGGGCAGTGGGCACAGCACCAAGGCTGACAGAGCTCAAGAAGTGTTTGGATGATCCTCTCAGGCTCATGGTGTGAGCCTTGGGGATGGTCCTGTGCAGGGTTAAGGGTGATCCTTGTGGGTCCCTTCCGACTCAGCACATCCTGTGACTCTGTGATTATCAATCCTGTGTTCAGCACAAATCCAAAACACAGCCCTGCACTGGCCATTGGGAAAATATTTAATTGGACTCCCCCTGAAAGCAGCACACCCATTATGGGCTCTCACAGAAACATCCCGCAGTCCATTTGCCACCTGGAACCAGGGATGGTCTCTTTGGCTGCTCATTCCTCCACACTCTCTTCTCATTGATGGCATCTTAACCAGACAAGCCCCTGGGAATAATTTACTTCTATGCCTTCAATGCTTTTGTGGTTAACTAGACAGAGCTCACAAATGCATTTGAAGTGAATACGGTGTATTAAAGAAGTAATGAGAAAATATTTCCTTTTTTGTGTCCTGTTTACTTTTTTTCCTATTTATACATTGATATCAGCAATCCCCAGTCAATATTGATCCCAGGCACTTCCTAATTCCATCTGAATAGATAAGGAAATCAAGATCCTTTGTGTCTGACAATCCATCAGACTTTATCCCTATCCCCACCCCAACATTCCCTCATCCAAGCCCTGGGACCCAAAGCAGCCTTGGGCCAATCTGAGCTTCCTCCACTAAAGGCTGGACCTGCAGGTTTCAGCTCCTTGGCACCAACTCCCACCTGCTTGGCTTGGAGAAAGAGCTGCACAAGACAGTGGGTTTCTGTGGCTGGGTTTTGGTAGTGGAGGGACTACAGGGGTGGCTTCTGTTCGAATCTGCCAGAAGCTTCCTCTGTCCCATGGAGCCAATGCCAGCTGCTCCAGGATGGAGTTCCTGCCACTGGCCAAGGCTGAGCCACTTAGGAGTGACAGGAACACCTGTGGGATAACATATTTCAGAAGAGAGGAGAGTTGCACAGAAAAGATTCCATCCTGAGAAGAGCAGAGTGAGAACATGGGATAACAACACAGACACCAAGGGCAGTGCAGAAGGAGGGGCAGGAGGGACCCCATAGGAGCAGGGGAAGGACTCATAACTGAGGCCCCTGCAGCCCGTGGGGGAGCATTGGGGTGCAGAGACTCCCCTGCAGCCCATGGAGGAGCCCACGCTGGAGCAGGGGGATGCAGGAAGGAGGCTGTGACCCCATGGTAGACCCAGGATGGAGCAGGTCCTGCAGACGACCTGTGGCCCATGGAGAGGGAAGGTCAGGCTGGATCAGGTTTTTCCCAGGTAGGACTCTGTGGGGGACCCATGCCGGGTCAGCTCATCCCTGAAGGACTGACCCCATGGAGGAGGGACCCACGGGACAGCAGGGTGGGAAGAGCTGCTGCCCGAGGGATGGACTCCAACAACACCTGACTCCAACCCCCTTCCCTGTCCCCCTGCACTGCTGGGGGGGAGGAGGGAGAGCTGAGAAGGAAGGAGGGGTGGGGGGAAGGTGTTTTTAAAACTCTTTTATTTCTCACTCTTTGGTTTTTATCCTGTTAGAAACAAATTTATGTACTATCCCTACTTTGAGTCTGTTTTGCCCATTAGTGAGCAACTTTCTCCAGACCATTTTCTCTGCTCAGGAAGCCTCAGCTGTTTTTTTTTCTCTTCTCTGTGGATTTGCAGAGGGAGAGGGAGGTAGCGGCTTTTATTGGGTGTTTGAAATGCAGCCAGGGTCAACCCACTACACCAACCCATGTGCTTGAGGCCCTTTTGTGATGTCACAGCCTACCCTCTCCATTCCGGAATAGCCCTTGGCAACCAAAGAACCAACACCTTACAACCCCAAAGTTAAGCACCACCCATGTGCCATGGGCCTTGTTATGATGTCACGGCCTGTCCTCTCCATTCCAGAACACTTCCTGGAAACCAAAGAACCAATGTCACAGAATGTCACAGTGCAGCCCCTCCCATCTGCCATTGCCCCTTTTTGATGTCACGGCCTTTCCCCCAGGAAAGAAAGCCTGTAACCTTTGGGTTTTTCAGGTGGAGTTGGTGGGACACCGTGGGCACTCTGTGGGAAGCAAGAGCTTTCTTTCCTGGCACCTTTCTCCTGGGAGAAATCTTTGTCCATGTTCAATTTGGTGAGTCAGACCAGCTATCCCTTCACATGGCTCCGGAAAGCAAAGCACAGCACGTTACCCCAGGAAAGATCGCTTGTAGCCTTGGACTCTTAGGTGCAGGTGGTGGGACACCCAGAGCACTCCATGGGCAGCAAGACCCTTCTGTCCTGGCACCATTTGTCTGGGAAGAATCTTCAGCTGTGTTCAGTTTGGGGAGTCAGACTGGCAATTTCAGCACTGGGCTTCTGGAAGCGAAGGACAGCCCTTTCTACCGGAAAGAAAGCCCTTACGCTCTGTCTCTCGTGTGCAGTTGGTGGCCTACAATTGTTACTCCATGGGTAGCAAGAGCTTTCTCTCGTGGCACCTTTTGTCTGGGAAGAATATTTGTCTCTATTCACTTTTGGGAGTTGCACCGGCAAGTTCAGTGCTGGGCTCTGAAAAGTAAACAACAGCGCTTCCACCCAGGAAAGAAAGCCCTTCCCCTCGATCTCATGTGCAGTTGGGGGCCACTCTCGGCACTACATGGTGTGATCGTTCAGACCTGACTCCCTTCCAAACGCCTGAACTCACAGTAACAACCCCTTTCCCTCCCTTCTTCCCTTAGGGCAAAGGAAAAAGCCTATAAAAATTGAAGAACCTAAAATTAAGATAATTATATAAAAATATATATATTTACACATGTTACAGTTAAATACAATTAAGATGCTATGTACACAGCGCAGGGAATCCAAACACCCCTCAAAAGGAAAGGGGAAAAAGGGATAAAAAGGGACAAAAAGGGACACAGAACAGATATACACAGTCAAACTCAAGAACTATACTAATAACTAGCAAAACAAATCTCACCACATCCCTTAGAAAAGCAAGATTGGCCAACACGGCCAGCACTCTCCAAACCTCCATGTGGCAGACCAGAGGTCACAGTAGGCCTCAGCCTTAGATAAACAAGACCAACGCAAGGAACCACTGCTCCTGAACCTCGCCAGAAGAGAAGAGAGAGAGGTCTCTGATCTCCAACTTATTTATACTCTGGTTTACCTAAAAATCATATGGAATACTGGGTACATGGCCACTTCCTTGGTTACAAGCAGGTTACCAGGAAGGCCTAGACCAAAACCCTCACATTCTCCACCCCTTATTCCATACTATTTTTATGTAACACTTATATTTCACGTTTGTTTATATCCCATGCATTTATACATATATATATATAGTCCTTGTTCATCCTATGAATCTGCAATTGAGTTAGTTGAACAGTAGACAGAGGAACATAAATAATATCTAGATCCCTCCCCAGGTGCTCCCAAAGCCATAATCTGCTTTTGTGGCAGACTTTGGAGAGCATTACAGGATATGAAGTAATGGATTTAGAAAACTGGAAGCTTATAAAACCCATTCCCATAACAGAAAATCTTAGCCTTTTACATCTAATTGTCCTATTACAACATAAAGTTGTTTAATACCTTTAAAAATTACTAAAACAAAAGGTAACCCACATATTTTTTTTTACTCTGATAGGATCTCAGTCTTTGATTTATTTCCTTTAATACTACCAGGGATGCCGGTGTTAAGCGTCGAGGGCAGGTTAAGTCTGCCTCCCCTTTCAGGAGCTGAAAGAGCAGATTGAGGGTGTCTGTTGTTATAGCTAACAGAGGCCTAATCCAATTGATTAAGCCTAGTAGCAAGTGCAAATCATTAAGGTGTGGATGTCAGCGGGTAAAGTAACAGTCTGGGGCTGAATAGTTGTGTTCTTAATTTGAAATCCAAGGTATTTCCATGGAACTGTCACTTGTTCTTTCCCCGGTGCAATTTCAGACCATGTGTCAATAGTGCAGTTTTCACAGACAAATGCACTTGCATGAGTTGTCCCTCGGATTGTGCTGCCAGCGAGAGATCGTCCATAGAGTGAGGCACGATGGTATCTGGACACTGTCGATGGATTGGTGATAACATGTCTGCAACGACTCTTTGGCAAACGGAGGGGCTCTTCCTCATTCCTGTGGGAGGACTGTCCAGTGATAGCGCTGAGATGGTTCTGCTGCATTGATGGAAGGCACTGTAAACGTGAACCTGTGAGAGTCTTTAGGGTTTAATGCAATGTTAAAGAAATGATCTTTTATATCAATAAGAACAATAGGTCACTTTGAAGGTATCATTGTTGGTGATGGAAGCCCTGGCTGGAAAGCCCCCATCGGTTCTATTATTTTATGGAGTTCTCTTAAATCCTGTAGCAGTCTCCACTTTCCACTGGACTTCAGTAGAGTAAAAATAGGGAAATTCCAGGGACTATCAGTTGGCACAATAGATCCCTTTTCTAGTTGTTCATGTACTAGCAGGTTGATTTGCCACAATTTCTCTCCCTTTAGGGGCCACTGGGATACCCAGATTGGCTGGTCAGAGAGCCATGTGAGGGCAGGAGATTGTGGCTCACCAGTGGCCTTTAAACTAAATTTGAGGTAGTTAGTTGGATATCCCATTGTCCTATCGTATCTCTCCCCCAGAGGGTCATTGGGATATTAAGGACATAGGGCTTTGCTGAGGCAGTTTTACCTTCTGGTCCTTCGATCAGGAAAGTGGAGACACTTTGGAGATGTGTCTGGGCTCCTCCTTCCCCTTTGATGTCAATGCAGGGCTCCGTAGTGCTCCATTCCTTTGGCCAGTCGCTCTCTGCAAAGATCGTGACATCTGCTCCTGTGTCTGTAAGACCTTTAACTCGAGCACATTGGTGAGTGTTGGGAAAAAATACCCTGAAGGTTCGCGTTGTCTGATGGAGTAAAATGGACTGTGACCACTGGACCATCGGCATAGAGTCCAAAGTGTCCTCCCCTACAGCAATGGGGGTAAAATGTGTCTTGCTCCACGGGTGGAAATAGAGCCTTAGGGTTGTCTACAGTCACTGATTGTGGGATAACTGTTAACCCTGTATTATTAGATGGAGTAGTCTCAGTTAAAATGTCTTTTCCAGCAGGTACTGGAAGGTTATTTGTTGGTCTCACGAGAACTGTGTGGTAGCTGTCACTGTTTATTGTGAGTTGGTGGGGAGACAACCAACTCCATCTTAGGGACACTTGCTCTGGGTCTCTGTCTGAGAGTGAGGGGAGCAGCTGGGTGTTCTTGACTTGTGGGGCATTTTTTATCATCACACTGCCCTTCGTGCTCAGCTCCCCATTTCCTGAAATCGAGGCCAGCCTTTGTGCAGCTTCCAGCAAAAGCGGCCTCCCCTCTCTGTCCAAGAGTGATCTACAGTCACTGGCCCAGGGCAATCCCTTTTGGCATCAGGGACATAATCTGGGTGGTACTGTAGGTACTCTTCTTTTCAGCTGAGGGCAATCCCTTTGAAAATGTCCTGTTTGTGTGCAGTGGTGGCACGAAGCCTCCTTCTGTTGTTGTTGCATTGCCAGGACTTCAGTTAGTAGGGATTTGTTGTACGTGTTGGATCCTACATTGCAACACTCTTTAACCATGTCCATTGGAGTGGGATCTTTGAGGGACCTTAATATTTCTTGACAATCATTGTTTGCTCTATTGCCAATTTTAGAATCAGTGCATCTGGAGCCTCTAGATTAATTTTTCACTGAAGGTTTAGGCATTGGAATAAGATTCTTATTGAGGTGATGGAGTCTCTCACTCTGGGATGTGGTTTAGGGGTGATTATGGTGGTGCTGGTTGACAGTTAGGCCAGAAGATCCTGAAGGTCTCTTCAAACCTTGATGATTTTGTGATTCTCTGACCTGTCAGCACAGTTTCCAGGTTTGTGCTCTAACAAGATCTTTTCTCAGTTCCATCCCTCAGTGGGACCCATTAACACTACAAGAAACTTTACAGTTTGAATCTCACTTGGGTTTCTCAAGAGGTTCCTGCAACTCTCCTCAGGGTCTGATGTTCAGGGACTCATTCCCAAAGCCCCCCAGGGTGATGAAATGCCTGGGGCTGTTGCTGTGCTGCTGAGCTGGGCCGGGCTCCTGGCACACAGAGAGCACCTGGCAACCAAGAACAGCTCCAAAGACACAGCTCTGCCCAGGAGCAGCTCCTCTGCACAGCCCAGCAGGGCTGAGGGCACTGCCTGCAGCACCCAGGGCACAGGAGAAAGGGTAGAGAGGTGAGAAGCAGCCTGGGCTGGGAGGGGACTGAGCTCTCACTGCGAGAGAAACCTTCCCAGGATTTGAATGAAGAATTCTCTGGCTGGAGGACACTTCAACTTCCCTTCCTGCAGGGATCTCCTAAAGTTGCCATATCCCACAGCTTGTAGGATCTTTTAGAAGGCCTCTCCCAGTTCCTGCAGGGCAGAGGAAGTGGCCCTATGGCAGAGCAGGGCAGGAGCTGCAGGCAGCAAGGGCAACCAGGAGAAGGGAGCAGGAGGTGAAAGGGATCCTGGGCTGGGAGGACAGGGCAGAGCTGCTCAGGGGAGGAACCTTGGCAGCCCTTTGGCACGGGAAGGCTGTGGCTGCAGAGCAGTGCAGGGGAGTTGCTGCAAGTGGCTCTTGCAGCTGCCAAATGCCAGCCCTGGCAGGAGCTGTCAGGATGGCTCTGCTGGATTTGCTGGGGGGCAGCAGGAGAAGCTGCTGCAGAGCAGGACTTGGTGCTGCCCCATCAGAGGCCCGGGGTAAGAAGGTTCCCTGTGCCAGGGCTGGCTGTGTGGTGGGAATACAGGGGTGCAGCCAGGGGTGCCCAGGGCTGTGGGGCAGAGCAGGGTCCTGCCCCCCAGGGCTGTGTGTGCTGGGGCAGGGACTCTGCTGCCTGCCAGGGGCAGCTCTCAGCCCGGCCAAGGAGCTGCCACGGCCCTGCAGGGAGAAAGGGGTGGGGAGAAGGAGTGAGCCCTCCTGGCAGGCCAGGGCTGGGCAAGGCCCTTCAGCTGCAGGCTCAGGGCTCCTCCCAGCTTCAGCTGCACCTGCTGCCATTTGCAGGGGCCCTGCTCAGGAAGCACATCCACTGCCAACCCCTGCCCCTTCCCAGCCAGCGCAGGGGCTCTGGGATCTGCTCTGCAGCCCCTGCCCAGGCAGAGCTGCCCCTGGGCCCTGGGCTGGGGATGGGCTCTGGCAGCACTGGCAGGGAGCTGAGCTGGGCACAGGGAGGGGCTGCTGGCAGGAACAGCTCCTCACACACACCCAGGCAGGGAGGGAGAGGCAGCTGCTGCCACAAGTGCTGGCCAGGGGGATGTGGCCCCTCCCTGCCTGTGTCTGTGGCACAGAGCCCTTCCCTGAGCAGCTCCTGCCTGGGCTCCTTTGCCAGCCCAAGCAGAGCCTCTGCCCTCAGGCCCACGGGGGCTGGGCTGGGCATTGCCCTGCAGCAACCAGAGCCCAGGCAAGGACAAGGCCCTCATTTCCATCTGGCTCTGCCTGTCCCTCCTGCCTTGGCAGCAGCACTGGGGCATTTCCCTGGCATCCCCTGCTGCCTGGGCTCTCCTTGTTCTCACCCTTGGCTTTTCTGAGCCAGTGTGGGGTTTTGTGGGGAGAGATTTTGAGGGTGCAGCTCTACCATACTGTCTTTGTGCTGCACAGAATCCCCATGGAGGAAACTCCCCAGTGCTAACTCCATGGAAGTGCTCTGGGCAGCTGCAATGAGCATTTTGTGTCTCACTCTGGGAGGGGAGAGATGAAAAGGCAAGGACTGTGTCAGTCTCTTCTTTGGACACGGATTCCTGGAGATCTGTGCAGTTTCTGTGTAGGGGAACAGTTGAGTGTGATGCTCCTGCAGCTCCAAGCTGCCAGCCCAGGGCAGCTGAGCACAGACTGATGGGCAGAGCAGCTCTTCTGTCTGCACTGAGGGACCGTCCCTGTGCCCTCAGAACCCACAAGACTTGACCTGCAGTGCCATGGAAATGTCAGGGATTTCCAACATCCACAACCACTCCTAACTGTGGCAGGTGCAAGTGGGGGAACAAACACAAAGAATTCAGGCAGCAACAGCCAGAGCTCAGGGGAGGGAGCTACAGGGAGGTCTGAGTGAGGTGAGAGAGCCTGAGAGTGGAGTGGCTGTGAGACGTGTCCTGTTTGGCTGCAGCAGCCTGGTCTAACTCAGCATTGACTTCTCCTCCTCAGCAGATCCAAACACTCTGAGGAAGCAGCAAATATCCAACAGCAGCTCCATGACCCAGTTCCTGCTCCTGGCATTTTCAGACAGGCGGGAGCTGCAGCTGCTGCACTTCTGGCTCTTCCTGGGCATCTCCCTGGCTGCCCTCCTGGGCAACGGCCTCATCCTCAGCGCCGTAGCCTGCGACCAGCACCTGCACACCCCCAGGGACTTCTTCCTGCTGCACCTCTCCCTCACAGACCTGGGCTGCATCTGCACCACTGTGTCCAAAGCCATGCACAACTCCCTCTGGGACACCAGGCAGATTTCTTATGCAGGATGTGCTTCCCAGGTCTTTTTCTTTCTGTTCTTCATCTCCACGGAGTTCTCCCTCCTGACCATCATGTGCTACGACCGCTACGTTGCCATCTGCAAACCCCTGCACTACGGGACCCTCCTGGGCAGCAGAGCTTGTGCCCACATGGTAGCAGCTGCCTGGGCCACTGGGTTTATCCATTTTCTGCTGCACACAGCCAATACATTTTCCCTGCCCCTGTGCCAGGGCAATGCCCTGGGCCAGTTCTTCTGTGAAATCCCACCCATCCTCAAGCTCTCCTGCTCACACTCAAGCTACCTCAGGGAACTTGGGCTCATGGTATTTAGTGCCTGTTTATGGTTTGGTTGTTTCATTTTCATTTTTTTCTCCTATGTGCAGATCTTCAGGGCTGTGCTGAGGATCCCCTCACAGCAGGGACGGCACAAAGCCTTTTCCACGTGCCTCCCTCACCTGGCCGTGGTCTCCCTGTTCCTCAGCACCTCATTCTTTGCTTACCTGAAACCCCCCTCCATCTCCTCCCCATCCTTGGATCTGACTGTGTCAGTTCTGTATTCGGTGGTGCCTCCAGCCCTGAACCCCCTCATCTACAGCCTGAGGAACCAGGAGCTCAGGGATGCCATAAGGACAATGATGACTGGATGTTTTTCAGGAGCAATAAAGTGTCTGTGTTCTGGTGTGTAGCATTCAGAATGAGACTCACTAATGGCCCAGCCTTCCTGCTCAGCTTTTTCATGGAGATCATCACGTTCTTCTTGCAATAATTTTTTGTCCAATTAAATATTTTTATGCAACTTCCTTCTAAATTAGTGTATACTCATTGAATTTTTGCAGAGATGTTTAAATGATGAATTGTGATCTCTGATTATTTAAACAAAAAAAAGGATCCTGCTGTGCCTTCTTTGTCCAAGACCCTTCTTCTAAGCTGTTCCTAAAGGACAGCACACTGCAGGACAGGGGGGATTTGCAAAGGGCAAGGGGACAAGAATCCCAGCACAGCAGCACTGCCAGGGAGCAGCAGAGCTTGGTCTTTGCAGAGCTGCTCTTTCCACTTCCACACTGTCCTTGTGAGCCCCTTTCTGGTTGGAAGTCCTGAGTGCTCTCTGAGCACAGTCCTGGGAGTGGAAGCCCTTTGAGCACAGGGAGGGACAGGCACTGGGAACTTGTGAAGCAGAGCTGGCCTCCCTGACAGCATCTACAGGATGCTGTGGCATCTTCGGAGAGCACTGCATGGACTGGGTCACTTCTTCTGTGTCCTTGCTGCAGGGCTGGAACTCTCCTGCAGTGACACCAGGACACTCCTGCTCTTTGCATTGCCAGCCTGATTTGGAAATCCAGTCTTCCCCTGCTGTTCCCAGGGACATGCTGGGAGTGCTTCAGAGCTGCCATCCTGGGGCAGCTCCTGCCCAGCGTGGGCAGGCACAAGGTCTCTCCCCCTGCTCCTCTCCCCTCAGCAGTGCCACTGTTTGCTGCAGCCTCCTCCTCCTTGCCCAGCACAGCCCTCCTGGCAGAGTTGGACACAGCCCTTGTTCTACCCCCTCCTCATGGCCCTGCCCAAGCCCCTCAGCTACAGCCTGATGGCCAGAAACCTTCAGGGCAGGGAGAGACCATTGGAGTGGTGGGTCTGTAGGGAGAAATCACTGCTGCCTCCCTTCTGAATCACCCTCAGGACCTGGACAAGCCTGTATTTGCTTTTGTTTCCATGAGGCCCTGCAGTGTCAAAGTGGCCCCTTGATTCCAGGAGGCTGCTCAGTGTCCCTGGATTCCTTTGGCTCCAGAATGCCCTGCAGTGTCACAGTGGTCCCTTGAGTCCATGAGGTGTCCTCGGTGTCACAATGACCCCTTGATTCCGTGGGGTTCCTCAGTGTCCCAAGGTCCATTTGGCTCCAAAAAGACCCTGTAGTGTCACAGTGGCCCCTTCCTTTCCTGAGGTTCCACTGTGTCCCAGGGTTTCTTTGTTTCCAGGAGGCACCACAGTGACACAAGGGCTCCCTGGTTCCATCAGGTTCCAAAGGTTTCAAGATTCCCTTTTGTTCCACAAGGCCCCACATGTGAAATGATTCCCTGGTTCTACAAGATTTCCCAGTGTCCCTGTGTTCCTTTCTTTCCATGAGGCCCTGCAGTGTCCCTTGTTTCCATGAGGTTACACAGGGTCATCAAGAAGCTGAGCCAACCCAGATGAATGTTTGGGGGAGATCAGGAGGAACTGGGACAAAAAGGATTGGATATTTGGGGAAGGAAAGAGGGGCTTGGCCAAAAGAGAGGAAAGATTTTGATGAGGTAAAAAAAGGTTCAGGTAATGCCGAGGGAGCTGAAACACTGACTGTGCAAACAATCATTGTAACCTTTATACTATTTCTAACCTCTAGACCCAACACTCCCCAAAAGTGCTGCCCCTGACATTGGAAGGAATCTACTGATCTTATCCCAACCTCAACCTTACTTCAAAGGCAAAGCCTCAACCCAGAACTCCAAACTCTTATTTGTCCTCCAATCCCCACCCCAATCCCAAATCTGGATTGTTAATATGAAAAACCCTTTAATCCTAACCCAGGCCAAAAAGCTGTTCCCCTAATCATGAACCAGACACTGCCAGCAGAACAACAAACCTGCCAAAGTTCTGCCTGATCATGACCCTGAGCTCTAAATCACAAGACCTGACCATTGAGCACCCCCACAGCCCTTGGGAGCAGGGCAAGGACCTGCAGGGCCCAGAGCAGCCCCAAGGGGTTGGCAGAGCAATGGGAGGTGACCTGGATCTGCTCAGCTCTGCAGGGACCCCCAGCAGAAGGGCCTGGGCTCTCTCAGGGATGTCCTGGGGCACAGGGGCTCAGCATCCAAGCCAAGAAGGCCAAGTGCACATGGCAGCAGCCAGAGCTGGGGGACAGCAGAGCCATCAGGGAGGGCCCAGAAATGCTGCTGGGAGGGGGGTGGGAAAGCAGGAGGGGTGTGTGCAGCCTGCAAGGCCAGAGGAGCAGCAGGGCCAGGGGAGCACAGCCTGCAGCAGAGATGGCCAAGGGCTCTGGCAGGGCTGCAAGGCCCAAAGGCACCCAGGCCTTTGTGCCCTTGGCTCTGGCAGCTGCCTCTGCCCCTCAGGCTACCACTTTGCAGCAACTTTCCTTTGTCTGCCTGCACTCCTGGCCTGCAAGGATCTGCTCTGAGGAGTCCCTGGGGAGGCTTTGTCAGTGCCTGCCCTCAGTGGGGCCCAGCAATGCTTCAAGGGACTGGGAGTTTGGCTTCTGACTTCTTGAGCAGCTTCTTCAATCTTCTCTCAGTAGTTGAGAACAATGGACTTGTCTCTAAACACGCTGTGGGGCTCATTAGAATACAGAAATCCCTCAGGATCTCTTTGTCTCCCTTTAATTGTCTTTAAGGCAATTTGAAAATAAGTCTTTTTTTAATTAAAGGATGGATATTTTTCGGTTCAGAGGAGAGGTGATAGCAGTATTCTCCAAGTGATCTTGATGCTGAGTTTCTCATCAGGAGATCCAGTCTGATCCTGTACGATCAGCCTTGCTCTTCACCCCTCACCTTGCCAGGCTCATTAAAATAAAGACAAACAAATTTTTTTCCTTCCTTTAATTGTCTTCATGTTTTCAATTCTTCAACAACTAATTGGACTTGTTTTGTAGTTTAGCTGAGGAGGAAGATTTTTAAGTGGATGTCACAGAAATATATTTTTTCTATGAAGGGGAATGCTTTACAC
Source organism: Myiozetetes cayanensis (assembly GCF_022539395.1). NCBI lineage: Eukaryota > Metazoa > Chordata > Aves > Passeriformes > Tyrannidae > Myiozetetes > Myiozetetes cayanensis. Next base: position 17,916 of record NW_026087504.1, on the reverse strand, counting down.
AAAGACATAGGATGGAAAAGGGTCAGGGTGCAAAGGATTTGGATCTAACTATAAGGGGGCAAAAGAATTAGTAGCACTTAACCACTGACCAACTGAACAGTTATCAAGGGATTCAATAGCATTTACTAGAACTGAACAGAGACTGAATTATAGATTCACAATAACAACACTCACACCACAGTTAATTCACACTGATATCTCAGATCATTTGGGGTTTTTTTAACTTTTGTAGATTTTAGAACTAGTTGTGTAGTGAATATATTTTAATGTAGCTGTATCATATCCCTTAAAAGAGTATTTACACATACCAAACCATACTACCCCATTCCATATCCATCCCTCTAAACTCCATTTTTAGTCTTCTTTTCAAGGCAGAATTGTAGAAAAACACCCTAAGGCCTGGACCAGAAGATATCACCCAGACACAGTGACCTTCTAAGCAGAACTCTTCAGGAACTCCCAGGACTGTATGTGCTGTGAAGAAGATGAAGATGAGGAAGAAGGGGCCCCAAATGGGTCAGAACTCACGGTGCATAAACCTAGGATTGGATGGACCTTTTTATAAAATCATAAAACTCCTGTCTTGGGGGGGCACACATGGTATGTATTCCCCTAGGCCTAAGGACTCATTAAAGGACCAGGTCTCTTTATCTTATCTCCTACCTAAATTGGCCCAGAGTCTTTTTCTCCATGGTCTCTTAAGGCAACAACACCCACACCCAGGCAGAGATGTGTCAACACATCAAGATCTGGGTGTGTAAAGGTCCCTCTCCATAATTCTCCTGTTCTCAGTGAAACCCTCCCACACATCCCTTTGTGTTTCCGAAGGGAGAAGGTTCCAGGAGGCCCTGAAATGTCACAGTGACCACTTCATTTCATGAGTTTCCTCAGTGTCCCCATGGCCCCTGGACTCCACATGGCCCTGCAGTATCCCCACAGAGCCTTTGATTCCAGGAGATTCCTCAGGATGACCTCTGGGAGGTCCCCATGGAGCCCCTGGGACAGCAAAGTGACCTCCTGGCTCTTGATGAGCCCTGAGAACTTCCCCAGGGGAAAATGCCAGATTCTGCAGCAGTAGTATTAATAAAATAAATAAAGGGTCCTAGGGACCAGAGAGACACCAATGTAGTGTGTAAAAAAGTATCCTTTGTTGAAAGAGACAAGAGCTTAAAAAGTAGTTTCAAATGGTAACAGGTCACAACACATGACTTTCTTAGCCAGTCATACACAATCATTTAACTGCACATGTGTGATAGAGTAAGAACTACAACTGCCTGCATGCCTTACCAGCACCCATACTATAACCCGAAACCCCACAATTCCCCTGGTTTTATTAATAACAAGATATAAAACAGTGCACTTTTAAAATCCTTAACTACTTTTCAACAGGATATTTTTTGACAGAGTAATTTTTTTCTTACTTAAACCCTATTTACTTAAGGGTCTCATGCAATTGGGTAGAACAAAAACTTTATTATTTGAGGGTCTATATGTAACTGGGGAAAACTTACTTTTATTTAAAGAAAAAAAAGTTTTAGGGGGAGGAATGTCTTGTTCTCAGCATATGGCAAAGAACCAAGTCTGAACCATTTCAAGGGTTAAGGATTTCACTGGAGGATCCTTGGGGGTCCCTTCCAACTCAGCATATGCTGTGACTCTGTAATTATCAACCCTATGTTCAGCACAAATCCAAAACCCAGCCCTGCACTGGCCACGGGGAAGAAATTTAACTGGACTCCCCCTGAAACCAGCACACCCATTATGGGCTCTCACAGAAACATCCCACAGTCCATTTGCCACCTGGAACCAGTGACTCTGAGTTCCTGCTTCCCCAGCCCCAGGGATGGTGTCCTTGTCTGCTCATTCCTCCACATTCTCTTCTCAGTGATGGCATCTTAACCAGACAGGCCCCTGGGAATCATTTCCTTCTAAGTCTTCAATTCTTTTGTGGTTAATTAGGCAGATCTCAGAAGAGTATTCAAAGTGAATATATTGTATTAATAAAACCACAAATAAAGATGTCTTTTTGTGACCTGCTTTTTACCTGTTTTGACATTGATATCAGCAATCCCCAGTTGACATTGATCCCAAGCACCTCCTAATTCAGTCTGAATAGATATAAAAATCAGGACCCTTTATGTCTGACAATCCATCAGACTTTATCCCTATCCCCACCCTACCATTCCCTCATCCAACCCCTGGGACTCAAAGCAGCCTTGGACAAATCTGAGCTTCCTCCACTAAAGGCTGGACCTGCAGGTTTCAGCTCCTTGGCACCAACTCCCACCTGCTTGGCTTGGAGAAAGATCTGCACAAGACAGGGGGTTTCTGTGGCTGGGTTTTGGTAGATGGGAGGTTGCAGGGGTGGCTTCTGTTAGAATCTGCCAGAATCTTCCCCTGTGCCATGGAGCCAATGCCAGCTGCTCCAGGATGGAGCTCCTGCCACTGGCCAAGGCTGAGCCACTTAGGAGTGACAGTAACACCTGTGGGATAGCATATTTCAGAAGAGAGGAGAGTTGCACAGAAAAAATTCCAGCCTGGGAAGAGCAGAGTGAGAACATGGGATAACAACACAGACACCAAGGTCAGTGCAGAAGGAGGGGCAGGAGGGACCCCCCAGGAGCAGGGGAAGGACTCAGAGCTGAGGCCCCTGCAGCCCCTGGGGGAGCACTGGGGTGCAGAGACCCCCCTGCAGCCCCTGGAGGCTCCCACGCTGGAGCAGGGGGATGCAGGAAGGAGGCTGTGACCCTCTGGTAGGCCCAGGATGGAGCAGGTCCTGGCAGGGACCTGCAGCCCGTGCAGAGGGAAGCCCAGGCTGGAGCAGGTTTTTCCCAGGCAGGACTCGTGGCCCTGTGGGGAACCCATACTGGTACAGCTCATCCCTGAAGGACTGACCCCATGGAGGAGGGACCCATGGAGCAACAGGGTGGGAAGAGCTTCTGTCCGAGGGGTGGACTCACGTTAGGAGGTCCATCCAGGACTGTCTCCCTTGGGAGGGACCCCCCACAGGAACAGGGGAAAGACTCAGAGCTGTGGCCCCCCTGTAGCCCCTGGTGGAGACCAAAGTAACGCAGGTGTCCCCCTGCAGACTGTGGAGGAGCATCGGGGTGCAGAGACCCCCCTGCAGCCCAGGAAAGAGTAACCCACAGGACAGCAGAATGGGAAGAGCTGCTGCCTGAGGGATGGACTCAAACAACACCTGAGTGCAACCCCCTTCCCCATCCCCCTGCACTGCTGGTGGGGAGGAGGGAGAGCTGAGAAGGAAGCAGGGGTGGGGTGAAGATATTTTTCAGACTGTTGCTTTTCTCACTCTTTGGCTTTATCCTGTCAGTAATACATTTATGTACTATCCCTACTTTAAGTATGTTTTGCCCATTACTGAACAACTTTCTCCTGACCCTTATCTCTTCTCAGGAATCCTCAGCTGGTTTCTTTCTCACCTCTGTGGAGTTGCAGACAGAGGGGGAGGTAGTGGCTTCTAGTGGGTTTTTGAAATGCAGCCATGGGTCAACCCACTACACCAACCCATGTGCTTGAGGCCATTTTGTGATGTCACAGCCCATCCTCTCAATTCCAGAATAGCCCTTGGCAACCAAAGAACCAACACCCTACAACCCCAAAGTGTGGCCCCACCTGTGTGCCATGGCCGCTTTGTGATGTCACAGCCCATTTTCTCCATTCTGGAATTGCCCCTGGAAACCAAAGAACCAACGTCACAGAATGTCAAAGTGCAGCCCCACACATCTGCCATGGCCCCTTTATGATGTCACGGCCTTTCCCCCAGGCAAGAAAGCCTACAACCTTCGGGTTTCAGTTGGAGTTGGTGGGACTCTGTGGGCACTCCATGGGCAGCAAGAGCTTTCTGTCCTTCTGATTTTTTTCTGGGAGGAATATTTGACCATATTCAATTTTGGGAGTCTCACTGGCAAGTTCAGTGCAGGGTTCTGAAAAGCAAACAACAGCACTTGCACTCAGGAAAGAAAACCCTTCCCCTGGTCTCTCATGTGCAGTTGGTGGGCCAGAAATTTAACTGGACTCCCCCTGAAAGCAGCACAGCCATTACGGGCTCTCACACAAACATCACTCTTTGGCTTTTATTCTGTTAGTAATAAATTTAAGTACTATCCCTACGTTGAGTCTGTTTAGCCCATTAGTAAGCGACTTTCTCCCAACTCTTATCTCTACTTAGGAATCATCAGCTGGTTTCTTTCTCTCTTCTGTGGAGTTGCAGAGGAAGGTGAGATGTCCCAGTTTAAATGAGACAAGGGTCTTTTTGCTGAGGAAGAGTTAGGAGCAAAGACCCAAGCTTCTCTCTCTAAGCAGTTATAAATCCAAATTTAGGAGGCCCCAGTTGAAGGAAAAAGAAATTATGGAAAAGAAAAAATAACAACCCTTTATTAAAATGTATGTGTGTATTAACAGAAACATGGAAAAAACAAGTAAAACAAACAAGCAATACTCCTATACCCACAAATAATCCCCTTCAAAAACAAACCGTTAAACAGGCAAAGGGAAAAGGAAACCGTTCAAATTTGCGCCCTTTGGTGCAATTCCAACCTCAGTCAATAGGTGGTGCCATTGGGTCACTGGAGACGCAGGGTTTGTGATGTCCTATAGCAGTCACCAGGTGGCGCTGTGGGGTCACTGGAGATGCAGAACTTGTCACGGCGAGCAAGGGCCGACCAGAGCAACAGCAGCAAACTTCCCCTCCGACAAGGAAAGAAAGGAAAAAAAAAAACAGGCAGTGTCCACAACTGGCAAAGCAGGTCCCAAACCCACAGGCACACCATCCTCTCCTCCTGACCTGAGCGCCAGCCACCACCCAGCCCACCAAAATTCATCCTCCCCCATTGCCCAGGAGAGGAGAGAAAGAAAAAAAATTGCAGTTCCTTATCTGCCTCATTTCCTAGGAGACTAAGTTCTGGGCCATTAGTGAGGAGTGAGGTCTTTTTGTTCACCTAAGTACTTATCTGATAGCTCTTAATGGCTCCTACGACCAAGGGGGAAGGGATAGAAAAAAAATTCCTTGCTTAAGCTGAACCATGACAGGAGGTAGTGGCTTTTAGTGGGTGTTTGAAATCCAGCCAGGGTCAACCCACTACACCAACCCATGTGCTTGAGGCCCATTTGTGATGTCACAGCCTATCCTCTCCATTCCAGAATAGCCCTTGGCAACCAGAGAACCAACACCCTACAACCCCAAAGTGAAGGCCCCCCTGTGTGCCATGGGCCCCTTTGTGATGTCATGGCCTACCCTCTCCATTCCAGAACGGCCCCTGGAAACCAAAGAACCAACGTCATAGAATGTCAAAGTGCAGCACCCCCATCTGCCCCTTTGTGATGTCACGGCCTTTCCCCCAAGAAAGGAAAGACTGTAACCTTTGGCTTTCAGGTGGGCCACTCTGGGCACTCCATGGGCAGCAAGAGCTTTCTGTCCTGCCACCTTTTGTATGGGAAGAATATTTGACCATATTCAATTTTGGGAGTCTCACCGGCAAGTACAGTACAGGGTTCTGAAAAGCAAACAACAGTGCTTCCACTCAGGAAAGAAAACCCTTCCCCTGGTCTTTTTTGCTCAGTTGGAGGGCCACTGTTGGCACTCCATGGGCAGCAAGAGTGTTCTGTTCTGGCACCTTTTGTCTGGGAGGAATCTTCATCCGTATTCAATGCTGGGAGTCGGACTGGCAATTACAGCACAGGGCTCCTGCAAGCAACTGACTGTCCTTCCCCTAGGAAAGAAGGCCCTTATGTCTCTCATGTGCAATTGTTGGGCCACCCTGAGCACTGCATGGATTGCAGGAGCTTTCTGTCCTGCCACCTTTTGTCTGGCAGGAATCTTTGTCCACATTCAAATCTGGCAGTCGGACTGACAATTTCAGCGTGGAGCTCCTGCAAGCGAACGACAGCCCTGCCCTCCAGGAAAGAAACCCCTTCCCCTCGGCCTCTTTTCCTGTTCCTTCCAATACAACCTGCAGGGCAGCTTTCTGCCATCTCTTCTCTTGGGAATTGTGAAGATAGACTCGCTCCCATGTTTAACACCTCAGGCAAAACCACCCTGTTAACGCCTTTCCCAACCTTTCTCAAAGCCAAGATGTGGAAAGAGCTGTTGTAATATTATTAATATAATAAATAAGGAGTCTACATGGACCAAGAGACACCAATAAGTGTGTAACAGAGTTCTTTACTGAGACAGAGTAAAGGGTGCAGTAGCAGTTTTGAATTGTAACACGTCCCAACAGGTAACCCTCTCAACCAATCCTGCCAATGGTCTTCACTGCTCATGTGCACCGGAGTCCTGCAGACTTCTTTCCCAGAAAGCCCTGCTGCCACTCCTGAAACCCCAAACACTGCAACTCCCCCTCTTTTATTACAACAAGATACAGAACAGTGCAATCCTGAAACTTCTTAGTTTTTTGTTTTTTTTTTTTTTTTTTTTTTTAACATTACATTTCCCATTTAACATAGTAACTTTTAACATCTGCAACTGGTTAAGGCAGCCTGGACACACTGCCCTGGGCAAAGGGATGTGCCTGGAAAAGAGCAAGGCAGCATTTCTGTGCCTGCACAGAGGAATCCATGGCACAGAGAACCCTCTTTCTTGAATACTTGCAGATCCCAGCCTGGGATCCCTGCAGGGCCCTGAGCTGGAGGGGCTGCTCTACAGAGGGAGGGGCTGTGGCACCCTGGGCTGAGCCTGCCCTGGCCATGCTGGTCAGGCTGGCAAGCAGAGCCAGCAGGATGGGGATCACTGCTGCTGAACCCCTTTCCAACCTTTCAGAAGGCTCAGTAGCCATGGACAAGGCAGGGCAGGATTATGGGGTGTCTCCAGTGGCACAAAGGAATCAAGGGGCTGCTGGGACACTGCAGGGTTTCATGGAAATAAAGGATCCCTGGGACACTGTGTGATGAAAAAGGGAATAGAATCCAGAGGGGGATAATGTCATGGTTTCAGGAGGTTTTTTTCATGAAAGAAAAGTAAACCTGGGACACTGCAGAATTTATGGAATCAAGGCTCCATTGGGACACTGGGAATATCATGGAACCAGGGAATCCTGTGAAAATCCGGGGCCTCCTGGAACCTAAAGGCCATTGTGACACTGCAGGGCCTCCTGGAGCCAAAGGAACCCAGGGACACTGTGGAATCTCATGGAATCAAAGGGGCTATTATGACATGTGGGGCTCATGGAACCAAAGGGACCCTGTAACAGTGACGAGGGTGACATCAGACTGTGACCTGTCACTGCTGGGGTTTCACAGGGCTCCATCTTGGGCCCTGTGCTCTCCAACATCTCCATCAATGACTTGGACACAGCACTGGAAGGGACACTGAGCAAGTTTGCAGGTGACCCAAAAGTGGGAGGAGCTGCTGAGCCCCTGCAAGGCAGGAAGGCCCTGCTGAGAGACCTGGAGAAATCCAAGGGCTGGGAATCACTAACCATGGGAAGTTCCCCAGGGGAAGGGCCGGATCCTGCCCTGGGATGGGGCAACCCCGGTTGGACGGACACACTGGGAATGAGAGGCTGGGAAGCAGTGCCGGGAAAGGGCCCTGGGGGTGCTGGTGGGTGCCAGTTGTCCCTGAGTCAGCAGTGCCCTGGCAGCCAGGAGGGCCAAGCCTGTGCTGGGGGCATCAGGGAGGGGATTGTCCTGCTCTGCTCTGCCCTGGGCGGCCTCAGCTGCAAGATTGGGGCAGTTTGGGGGGACACAATGGAAGGGAGAGATTGAGCCATTGGAGAGTGTCCAAAGGAGGAAACCAAGATGGGGAAGGGCCTTGATTTGAAGCCGTGTGAGGACACTGAGGGCACTTGGTGTGTCCAGCTGAGGGGGACTGAGGGGAGACCTCACTGCAGTCAAAACTCCCTGGGCAGGGGCAGAGGAGGGGCAGGCCCTGAGCTCTGCTCTGTGGGGACCAGGGACAGGACTGAGGGAATGGCCTGGAGTTGTGTCAGGAGAACTTTAGGGTGGATCTTGGAAAAAGGTTCTTCTTCCAGAGGGTGATTGGGCACTGAAGAGGCTCCCCAGGGAGAGACCTTTATTCTCTTCTCTTCCCGCGAGGTTCAGGAGCAGTGGTCAATGTGTTGGTTTCTGTGGCTGGGTTTTGGGTGCAGGGGGGCTACAGGGGTGGCTTCTGTTAGAATCTGCCAGAATCTTCCCCTGTGCCATGGAGCCAATGCCAGCTGCTCCAGGATGGAGCTCCTGCCACTGGCCAAGGCTGAGCCACTTACAAGTGACAGTAACACCTGTGGGATAGCATATTTCAGAAGAGAGGAGAGTTGCAGTGAAAAAATTCCAGCCTGGGAAGAGCAGAGTAAGAACATGGGATAACAACACAGACACCAACGTCAGTGCAGAAGGAGGGGCAGGAGGGACCCCCCAGGAGCAGGGGAAGGACTCAGAGCTGAGGCCCCTGCAGCCCCTGGGGGAGCACTGGGGTGCAGAGACCCCCCTGCAGCCCCTGGAGGCTCCCACGCTGGAGCAGGGGGATGCAGGAAGGAGGCTGTGACCCTCTGGTAGGCCCAGGATGGAGCAGGTCCTGGCAGGGGCCTGCAGCCCGTGCAGAGGGAAGCCCAGGCTGGATCAGGTTTTTCCCAGGCAGGACTCGTGGCCCCTGTGGGGGACCCACGCCTGTACAGCTCATCCCTGAAGGACTGACCCCATGGAGGAGGGACCCACGGGACAGCAGAGTGGGAAGAGCTCTTGCCCGAGGGATGAACTCAAAACCTGACTCCAACCCCCTTCCCCGTCCTCCTGCACTTCTGGGGGGAGGAGGGAGAGCTGAGAAGGAAGGAGGGGTGGGAGAAAGGTGTTTTTAAGACTATTTTATTTCTCACTCTTTGGCTTTTATCCTGTTAGGAATAAATTTAAGTACTATCCCTACTTTGAGTCTTTTTTGCCCATTAGTGAGCAACTTTCTCCCGACTCTTATTTCAACTCAGGAATCCTCAGTTTTTCTCTTTTTCTTCTCCTCTGTGGAACTGCAGAGGGAGAGGGAGGTAGTGGTTTTCAGTTGGTGTTTGAAATGCAGCCAGGGTCAACCCACTACACCAACCCATGTGCTTGAGGCCCTTTTGTGATGTCACAGCCCATCCTCTCCATTCCGGAATAGCCCTTGGCAACCAAAGAACCAACACCCTACACCCCCAAAGTGAAGGCCCACCCGTGTGCCATGGGTACCACTGTGATGTTATGGCCTGTCCTCTCCATTCCAGAACAGCCCCTGGAAACCAAAGATCCAACCTCACACAATGTCACAGTGCAGCCCCACCCATCTGCTGTGGCCCCTTTGTGATGTCACGGCCTTTCCCCCAGGAAAGAAAGCCTGTAACCTTTGGGTTTCAGGTGCACTATGTGGGACACCCTGGCACTCTGTGGGAAGCAAGAGCTTTCTTTCCTGGCACCTTTCTCCTGGGAGAAATCTTTGTCCATGTTCAATCTGGGGAGTCGGACCAGCTATCTCTGTGCTTGGCTCCGGAAAGCAAAGCACAACACATAACCCCAGGAAAGATTGCTTGTAGCCTTGGCCTCTTAGGTGCAGGTGTTGGGACAACCAGAGCACTCCATGGGCAGCAAGACCCTTCTGTCCTGGCACCATTTCTCTGGGAAGAATCTTCAGCTGTGTTCAATTTGGGGAGTCAGACTGGCAATTTCAGTGCTGGGCTTCTGCAAGTGAAGGACAGCCCTTTCCCCCAGGAAAGAAAGCCCTTACCCTCTGTCTCTCGTGTGCAGTTGGTGGCCTATGATTGGTTCTGCATGGGCAGTCTCCTTCTCCATAGGAGTGTAATTGGCCTCAGATCCTCTGTAGCTTCAGCTCCAAAACACAAGTGGTCGCACTTGTGTCTCACCAGGCACCTTTTGCCAGAGGCTCCAGGAGGGACCTTTCTCTCCAGCTGCAAAGTACATTCTTTACATCTGGTCCCATCCTGTCTGGGCCAAGAGCCACGGCGTGTGCAATCTCTTCCTTAATCTGCTTGAAAGCTTGTTGCTGTTCAAGACTCCATTGGAAATTATTGTTTTTACGGGTCACGAAGTAAAGAGGTCTCACAATTTGACTGTACTCAGGGATGTGCATCCTCCAAAATCCTATGGCCCCCAGACAAGCTTGTGCCTCTCTCTTGTTCGTTGGTGGAGCCATTGCTACAGTCCTGTTGATAACTTCTGTTGGAATCTGGTGATGTCCATCTTGCCACTTCACCCCCAGGAACTGGATCTCTCTGGCAGGTCCCTTGGCCTTACTCTTCTTGATGGCAAAACTGGCTTTGAGGAGAATCTGGAGGATTTTCTTTCCTTTGTCAAAAACTTCTTCTACTGTGTCCCCCCATACAATGAGGTTGTCAATGTGCTGGATGTGCTCTGGGGCCTCACCCTTCTCTAGGGTGGCCTGGATCAATCCATGGCAGATGGTGGAACTGTGTTTCCACCCCTGGGGCAGTCCTTCCAGGTGTACTGCACACCCCTCCACATGAAAGAAAACTGCAGCCTGCACTCTACTGTCAAGGGAATGGAGAAGAAAGCATTTGCAATGTCAGTGGTAGCACCACTTCACTGTCTTGGACTCCAGCTCGTACTGGAGCTCCAACATGTCTGGCACAGCAGCACTCAATGGCGGTGTGACTTCATTCAAGCCACCATAGTCCACAGTCAGTCTCCATTCACCATCAGATTTATGTACAGGCCAGATGGGGCTGTTGAAGGGTGAGTGAGTTTTACTGACCACCCCTTGACTCTCCAACTTCCAGATCATCTCATGAATGGGGATCACAACATCTTGCTTTGTCTGGTACTGTCGCCTATGCACTGTTGTCGTGGCTCTTGGCACTTGATTGTCGACTAGCAGGAATCCCACAACAGAAGGATCTTCTGAGAGGCCAGGCAGGGCAGTCAATTGCTTGGATTTCTCCTCAGTCACCGTGGCTACACCAAAAGCCCATCATTACCCCTTTGGGTCCTTGAAGCACCCTCTTCTGAGGTAATCAATGCCAAGGATACAGGGGGCTCCTGGCCCCTTCACAATGGCATGCTTTTCCCATTGGTCTCCAGTCAAGCTTACTTTGCCCTCTACCACTGACAACTCCTGTGACCCTCCTGTCACCCCAGAAATAGAAACAGTCTCTGTAGTCTTGTGCTCAGACGGCATCAATGCACACTGGGCACCGGTATCTATCAAAGCTCGCTATCTCTGTGGATCCGATGTGCCAGGCCATTGGACCCACATAGCCCAGTAAACCTGATTATCTTCCTGGTCCCTTTCCTTCTCCTGGCAGAAGGCAGGGCCCTCTATTGGTCCTTGTCAGAGCATTCACCGTTGGATTTCCTCTTTGCTACACTAGAGGTCTTCTCATCATCATGGAAGCAGACTTCAGCCTTCTTGTGTCTTGGAGATCCCAATTGCTCCATCTTTTTCTGGATGCAGAGGGCAGCACAATGTCAGAGGAGGAGGAAAAGGCTGAAGGACTTCATGCCTCCTTTAGCTCATACTGTAACACTAAAAAAAGCTGTCCTCAGTACATTAAACTCACAGGGCAGTAAGTTTGTGGCAGGGAGCTGAATGATGCCCCCAGAATCCAGTAGGAAATGCTCAGTGACCTACCTTGCCAATTAGACCCCCACAAGGCCCTGGGCACAGAAGGGATGCACCCGAGTGCACCATCCCATGGCAAGTGCAGGACATCCAGGGGATCAGGCCCAGCCAGCGTGGGGTTGGGAAAGACAGGTCCTGCCTGACCAACCTAGTCTCCTTCTCTGACAAATGACCCCCTCAGCAGCTGAGGGAAAGGCTGAGGATGTGTCTGTGCTGACTTCAGGAAAGCTTTTGACCCCATCTCCCACAGCATCTCCTGCACAAACTGGCTGCTCATGGCCTGCACGAGGGAACTGTTTGCTGGGGGAAAACTGGCTGATGGCCCAGGGAGTGGTGGGGGAAGGAAAGAAATCCAGGTGGGGCCGGTCACTAGTGGGGTTCCCAAGGGCTCAGGGTTGGGGCTGCTCCTGTTTAACATCGTTATTGGTGATCTGGATGAGGGGATCGAGGGCCCCCTCAGGAAATTGGTGGATATCATGAAGTTGGGTGTGAGTGTGGATCTGCTGCAGGGCAGGAAGGCTCTGCAGAGGGGTCTGGACAGGCTGCATCAATCAGGCCAAGTGTCAGGCACTGCACTTTGGTCCCAACAACCCCCTGGAACGCTCCAGGCTGGGGGCAGAGGGGCTTGAGAGCTGCTCAGCAGGAAGGGACTTGGGGGTGCTGCTTGACAGTGCCTGGATATGAGCCCGAGTGTGCCCAGGGGGGCAAGAAGGCCAAGGGCATCCTGGCCTTTCTGGAGAACAGGGTGGCCAGCAGGACCAGGGCAGTGATTGTCCCTCTGTGCTGGGCACTGGGGAGGCCCCACCTCGAGTGCTGTGTCCAGTTCTGGTCCCTGAGTACAAAAAGTCCCTAGAGGGGCTGGAGAGTGTCCAGAGGAGGGAACGGAGCTGGGGAAGGGTCTGGAAAACCTGTCTGATGAGGAGCAGCTGAGGGAACTGGGGTTCTTTAGTCTTCAGAAGAGGAAGCTCAGGGAGCACCTCATCACTCTCTACAAGGGATCAGACCCAGCCAGCAGGGGTTGAGGAGGGGCAGGTCCTGTTTGACCAACCTGATCTCCTTTTATGATCAAGTGACCCGCCTGGTGGATGAGGGGAAGACTGTGGATGTGTCTATCTGGACTTCAGCAAAGCCTTTAACACTGTCTCCCATAATATACTCCTGGAAAAGCTGCAGCCCAGGGCTTGGACAGGGCACTTTGTGCTGGGTTAGGAACTGGCTGGAGGGCCAAGCCCAGAGAGTGCTGGTGAATGGGGCTGCATCCAGTTGGGATCCAGTCACCAGTGGTGTCCCCCAGGGATCAGTGCTGGGCCCAGTCCTGTTTAACATCTTTATGGATGATTTAGATGAGGGGATTGAGTCCATCATTAGTAAATTTGCAGACGACACCAACTTGGGAGGGAGTGTTGACCTTCTGGAAGGCAGGAGAGCTCTGGAGAGGGACCTGGACAGTCTGGAGAGTTGGGCTGATTCCAACGGGATGAAGTTCAACAAGGTCAAGTGCCGGGTCCCACACTTTGGCCACAACAACCCCTGCAGCGCTACAGGCTGGGCACAGAGTGGCTGGAGAGCAGCCAGGTGGAAAGGGATCTGGGGGTGCTGATTGACAGGAGGCTGAACATGAGCCAGCAGTGTGCACAGGTGGCCAGGAGGGCCAATGGATCCTGGCCTGCATCAAGAACAGTGTGGTCAGCAGGATGTGGGAAGTGATCCTTCCCCTGTACTCTGCGTTGGTGAAGCCACACCTTGAGTATTGTGTTCAGCTCTGGGCCCCTCAGTTCAGGAAGGATATTGAGGTGCTGGAGCGGGTCCAGAGAAGAGCAACCAGGCTGGTGAAGGGACTTGAACACAAGTCCCATGAGGAGAGGCTGAGGGAGCTGGGGTTGTTTAGTCTAGAGAAGAGAAGGCTTAGAGGTGACCTCATCACTCTCTTCAACTACCTGAAGGGAGGTTATAGCCAGGTGGGGGTTGGTCTCTTCTCCCAGGCAACCAACAACAGGACAAGGGGACATGGGCTCAAGGTGACTCTGGAAGAAGGGTGGGTCACAATGTGGAGAAAAGATGTCTGGGAGGGAGGAGCACTGGAGTGCTGCTGAGAGGGGCAGGACAGGGCGTGTCCTGGGCACAGGGCAGGACACAGGCTGTGTGGATCAGGCGTGCAGCAGTGATGGGCAGAGCTGCTTTGGGGAAGGCAGGAGGATGATTGCTTCCTTCAGCCCCCAGGGACTCTGAACAAAAGGGGGAGATTTTCAACACTTCCCAATGGGTTCAGGGCAGAGTGTAACACCTGGGAGGTGCTGAAATGTTTTAGGCATCAGAACCATCCACCTGGAACCACAAATCACAGAAAAAACTGGGCTTGGGGTGGTGTCAAACAGGGGAAAAAGGAGATGAGGGATGGAGCCACATGGGTGGGAAAATTCTTGTCTAGTAAATCCTCAGAAATGGGAATGTGGAACGGGTACAGGGCTGAGCTCTCTCCAGAGCCACAGCTGGGCAGGGTATTCATTTCTTGATCCTCACAGATGACAGAGGGTGGATCTGGGATCCCCACCGTTTCTCAGGGTGTGCAGCAACTGGGGGAGCTGCAGGCTCTCAGCCTGTGCCTTTCTCCTCCCAGGCAGCTGGTCCAGCTCCCAGGCAGGCACAGCCACCAATGGTGAAGGATTCCCTCCTCACACACTCAGTGACCCTCAGCATCAGGGCCAAGGCTGCCCTGCTGCCACCACCAGGACATGAGGAGGTTCATCACCTGGGATCTCACTGGGCTGGAATGGCATATCCTGCTCACTGCATCCTCTCCCCATCACACCTTCTCTGGTCTCTTCTCTTTTCTTAAGAGCCCATGTCAGCCAGTTGGGAATATTTGTATGAGCCTGCTGGTTCCACATTCATCTAAAGGATCAGGATGGGAGCTGGGGGAGGAGTTCAGTGTCTGGGATGGTTCCTGCACAGGACACCAAGAATCATGAGCTCTACATTTCTCTAACAGACAGCAACCCCTCGACTAAGACAATATTCCCTGTCAGAGGCAAGTGATAACTTGTGAGTCCTTCCAAATTTTCTTTCCTTCTGGATATGTTTTGTCCACATTGTGATCCACCCTTCTTCCAGGGTCAACCATTCCCCTCTGGATCTGAATCCTACCCTCTGTCCTCACCTTGCTCCTCTTGTCGTCCGCCCCCATCAGCACCTTCGTCCTGGAGAGATGGGGCCACTGAGCACTGGGAGAGCCCAGCCTGGAGACATCCCCACGCCCATCAGTTCCCTCTGATGCTTTCCCTCTCCTGCACTCCCTGCTGTCCCCGTGTCTCTGCCCCCTCACCTGAGTGGGACCAACCCCACCCCCAGCTCCCCTTTGGGCTCAGCCCACTTGGGGCAGTGCTCAAGGGCTGTGCTGCCATTGCCCTGCTCTGCTTTGCTCAGCCCCTGCTCTCTGCTCACACACAGCCCTATGGAACTTCACAGAATCACACCCAATATTCCAAGTTGGAAGGGACAAACAAGGATCATCGAGTCCAACTCCTGAGCCTTCCCTGGACCATCCCCCAGAGTCACACCACGTGCCCGGGAGTATCGTCCAAACGCTTCCTGTACTTGCACCAAGCCAGCGGTGCTGAACCCCCACACAGGCACCTCCTGCTCCCAGACAGCAGCATCTCCAGCCTCTGGGTAAGGGAGAGGGGATGCAACCATCTCCTAAATTATTCCAAACAGGGCATTAACATCAAACCTTGATGTCTGCCTCACCCCTCTGGGAGGATCTGTGGGCATGTGCTGGGAATTCCTGGAGGCGCTGCCATTGCTGGAGGAGCTGCATTTCTGCTGTTCCCCCCACCTGTCCTGGCTTTAGCTCTCCTGAAGGAAACATTTTCTTGGAGAGGCCTCAAAACACTCCCAGGTCCTTCTCCATGAAATACCCCCGCTCCCAGTTTTGTGAAATCATCTGGTGCAGGCAGGGAAGGTGTCCACACAAGTTCTCTGAGAGGGGCAGAGGCAAATGGGAAGAGCCTACAAAATCTCTGGGCTGTAAACAAAGCAGGACTTTGCACCTCTCTCAGGTTAATGAGACGAAAGTGTTTGGCTAAGGAGGATGAGTTAGGAGGAAGACAAAACCTCTCAGTCTAAGCAATTGTAAATCTGAAGTTAAGACAATCTAAGTGAGAAAGTATGGAGAAAAACAAAATAACAGCCCTTTATTAAAGGATATATGTGTATTGGCAAAACAACGAAAGAGTACAAAGTAATCAAATAATCCTGTACCAAAAATCCCCCTCAAAAAAAAAAAAAAAAAAAAAAAAAAAGCAAAAAAACCCACAATAAAACCCAACTAAACAAAAAAGCAAACAAGAAAACAAAACAAAACAAAACAAAAACAAACAAACAAAAAAACACAACCAGAAAACCACCAATCTGGTACTCCTTGTTTTTTGGCGCAATTCCAATCCTGGTTAGCAGGGGCCGCTGTTGGATCACCGGAGGGGCAGAGCCTGCAGGGGCTCCCTGACAAGGGCGATTTTCGCCCCACACACCGAGAAGGGCAAGAGAAAGGGGATGTTTCTGCCTCATCCAACCCTAACTCTAACCCTAACCCTAATCGTAACCCTATGCCTAACTCTAACCAAAAAGTTACCTAAACCCTAACCCTAACCATATACCTTAACCCTAAACCCTAACCTGAATCCTAACCCTGACCCTAACCCTGACCCTATCCCTTACTCTAACCCAAACATTACCTTACCCCTAACCCTGAACCTAACCCTAAAACCTAAGCCTATGCCTAAGATTAAGCCTAATCCTAAACCCTTACCATAACCCTAACCCTAACGAAAGGGACATTGATGACATCATTGGGGACGAGTGTCACCACAGGGGATTGGTGAAAACAAAGAGACACCTGTCACCGACGTCCCGCTGACATCACGTGGGACGTGACATCACAAGTACATGGCTGACATCAAAGAGACATCAGTGACATCTTTGGGGATATTGGTGACATCACAGGGACATACGTGACATCACTGGATACCAGTGACATCACAGGGGTCTGGTGACATGATAAGGATATCAGTGACATCACGGGGACACGGTGTCACCTCTGGTTACAGTGGTAACACCACAGCGACAGTTGTGACATCATTGGGGACCAGTGACATCACAGGGGGCTGGTTAAAAATGGTGACAGTTGTGATGTCACAGGGACATCAGCGACATCAAAGGGGTCTGGTGACATTGCAGGGACCTAGGTGACATCACTGAGGACAAGTAACATCACAGATAACTGGTGAAAACAAAGGGACCACTGTGATGTCAGAGTGACATCGGTGACATCAGTAGGGACATTGGTGACTTCACAAGGACAAGGGTGACATTACAGAGAGAGCAGTGACATCACTGGGGACACAGGGGACAGTGGTGACATCACACAGACATTGGTGGTATCAGTGGGGACCAGTGACATCTCAGGGGACTGGTGACAAGAAAGGGAAAGCTGCAATGTCACAGGAACATCAATGACATCAAAGGGGTCTGGTGACATCACAGGGACATCAGTGACATCACGGGGATATGGTGCCACCGCTGGGGACAGAGGTGATATCACAGAGACAGAAGTGACATCACTGGGGACCAGTGACGTCACAGGGGTCTGTTGACAACAAAGGGACAGTCATGATGTCACAGGGACATTGGTGACATCACAGGGGACTTTAGTGACTTCAAAAGGACATGAGTGACATCACAGTGACACCAGTGAAAACGTTGGGGACATCGGTGACATTAGAGGGGACATGGGTGACATCACAGGAAAGTCAGTGACATCATTGGGGATCAGTGACATCACAGGGGAGTGTTGAGAGCACAGGGACGGCCGTGATGGCACAAAGCCATCTGTGACATCACAGGGGTCTGGTAACATCACAGGGACATCACTGACATCACGGGGACATGGTGGCACTGCTGGGGACAGTGGTGACATCACAGAGAAAGAAGGGACATCACTGGGGACCAGTGACATCAAAGGGACTGCTGTCCACAAAGAGACACCTGTGATGTCACAGGGACATCTGTGATATTACAGAGGACATCGGTGACATCGCAAGGCTAGGAGTGACATCACATAGACACCAATGACATTATCAGTGACACTGGTGGCATCACAGGGGATAGTGGTGACATCACTGGAATATTGGTGACATCACTGGGGAGGGGACTGGTGACAAGAAAGGGACAGCTGTGATGTCACAGGGACATCACTGCCATTGGTGACATGATGGGGAAGTGGTGCCACTGCTTGGCACAGTGGTGACATCACAGAGACAGCAGGACATCATTGGGGACATTGC
>NW_026087503.1:0-57551 GCF_022539395.1 Myiozetetes cayanensis | reverse complement strand
CCCTGTGCCTGCCTTTTCACGTTGCCAGGCAACTGGCTCTGGCATCCTGGCTGGATGTGCCCCCGGGTTTGGTGGCTTTGGTGGCGGCCGCCGTCGGCTCAGCCTCACTGGGTCAGTGCAGCAGCAAACCTGGCAGCCCTGGTTTAAACCCGTTTGAAAATGGATCAAGAAGGCCCAGATGACCACGAAATTTTTCATAAGATGTGGCTTTCGTGTCCCTTTCCATTGGCAAAGCTCGGGGTGGCTGGAAGTGGGGCTGTAAATTGGAGGTGTAAATTGGGCTGCGACCCAATTTACAGGGGGAGCAGAGGGAGGGAATTTGCCTGAAGTTGTGCAGGGGATGAAGCTGAAAGTGAGAAGGGGCTCTGGAATCCACTGTTTGAGCCCAAAGGTGTCACTGCCACGAAAAACACGGTTAATCTGTGTCCAGCAAGTGCAGGAAAACTCCAGGGAATCCAGAGTGCGAAATGAGCTCTGCTGGGGAGAAGATGGGAGTCCCCCTCACTGATCTCCTCAGGTGACACTCCCTGCAGCTGGGGCACCCCTTGGAAAGCCATAAATACATATATATATACATATATATAAATATAAATATATATATATATAAAAGAGACTGACATGCCCAAGAATAAAGGGGAGGATTTTTTGACTCGAAATCCACAGAAAAGTCCAGAAAGCAGGACATGATGGAGGCTTCAAAGCTTGGCACAAAACTGCTGGAAGTCACACGAGAAGGGCTGCAGAATATATGTATATATTATATTTATATATATATATAAAATACTGTCCCAATTAGGCACAAAATCTGACGACTAGAACAAGAGGAAATGAGAAAGGGCTTTGCAGGGTGCTGCATGGCAGGAAAAGGGAATAAGGAAGGGGAAAAAAAACAAGGCATGAAATAGGTATTAAATTTTCATATTTCGGGAGCAGCACCTTCTTGCAGGGCACAGTCAGATCTGCAGGTGATCACTGGAGATAAATGCAGAAGGACTCAGTTCTGGTGCAGGAATAACCCTGATCACTGAGGTCACAGCAAGGGGCTGGAAATGATTGCCCAGGGAGGAGATTGGGAGGGTTTTTTTGAGCTTCCAACACCGGTGACCAAGTGGCACTTTGGGAGATGCTGCTGAGGCCCAGCAGCACAAGGCAGAAAACATCATTTTGTCACAAAAGGGGCTCCAGGAGGGAACTGTTGAGTTTTTTGGGGGGCACCAGAAGGATGAGGGGACTGATGGAAGGTGAGATAAATCCATAGAGTTTCCTCAGCTCAGGGAATCCCTTCATTGTTCATTGCTGGGTGGGAGCTCCTTTCTTCAGGCTCTTCCAGAGCACGTCCCAGCAGTGTCCTGACCCCACAGGCCTTTCAGGAGTGTGACAATTCCCCTTCTCCCCTCCCAGGCCAAGCACACGGAGCAGCACGAGGGTCGGCACTACAGCATCCCCCTGGAGGAGGTGAAGGCCGTGTTCCCACATGGGCTCCCCTACCGCTTCCAGCAGCAGGTACTCAGCTTTGGAGGGAGGGTCCTGTGGCTGCCCCATCCCTGCAAGGGTCCAAGGCCAGGCTGGACAGGGCTTGGAGCACCCTGGGCTCATGGGAGGGGTCCCTTCCCACGGCAGGAACGAGATGATCTTTGAGGTGCCTTCCAAACCGTTCTTTGTGGGAAGAACCAGATCCTTTGGCAACTGCAGTACCCCCCTGTTGGAATAAGAGGGGTGACCTCCTGCTAGAGGTGCAGTTATCCCTGGTCCTGACTGTTATTTCCAACACCTGAAAGAGATGAGTGGGCCCCTCCGGGAAAGAGGCTGTGGAGTTTGAGGGTTCCACCAACGTTCATTCCAGTGTTTTTCATCCCTGACTCCCCAGCACGTGATGAATTACAGCAGTGTTTGTGGTTATATTTCTGTGTCAAACAGAGCTGTCTGATAGAATTAAGAGTGCAGGGGCAACACAAAAAAACCCCCCTGGTGTCTGGATTTCTGTGGTGAGACAGATGGGGCCACGCCGGGCTCTGGGAGCTGGGAGCAGATTCCTTACCTGTGGGCATCCATTGGCTCTGGATTTGGGAGCAGATTCCTTACCTGTGGGCATCCCCTGGCTCTGGATTTGGGAGCAGATTCCTTACCTGTGGGCATCCATTGGCTCTGGATTTGGGAGCAGATTCCTTACCTGGGGGCATCCACTGGCTCTGGGAGCTGGGAGCAGATTCCTTACCTGGGGGCATCCACTGGCTCTGGGAGCTGGGAGCAGATTCCTTACCTGGGGGCATCCCCTGGCTCTGGATTTGGGAGCAGATTCCTTACCTGGGGGCATCCATTGGCTCTGGATTTGGGAGCAGATTCCTTTCCTGGGGGCATCCATTGGCTCTGGGAGCTGGGAGCAGATTCCTTACCTGTGGGCATCCATTGGCTCTGGATTTGGGAGCAGATTCCTTACCTGTGGGCATCCACTGGCTCTGGATTTGGGAACAGATTCCTTACCTGTGGGCATCCATTGGCTCTGGGAGCTGGGAGCAGATTCCTTACCTGTGGGCATCCATTGGCTCTGGATTTGGGAGCAGATTCCTTACCTGGGGGCATCCATTTGCTCTGGATTTGGGAGCAGATTCCTTACCTGGGGGCATCCACTGGCTCTGGATTTGGGAGCAGATTCCTTTCCTGTGGGCATCCACTGGCTCTGGATTCTCGGGCAGGCTGGTTGGCTGCCCCTTTAACCTGTCAGGTGATGGAGCAGCTAATCCTGGAAAGGCTTCCCAGGCACAGAAAGGACGGGAAGGTCCTCGGGAACCAGCCTGACACCCCCTGGTGCTGCCGGGCAGGGAGGGCAGAGTGGGGGTGTCCAGACCCTCCAGGCAGCCGTGGGGCAGAGCTGGGAGCAGCTGTGCTGAGCCAGCAGCATCAATCTGGTCCCACTCTGCCCCTCTGCTCAGATCCAGACCTTCAACGAGGCCCGTGTGATGGTGCGGAGACCGGCGCTCGAGCTCTTCTCCTACCTGAGGAGCACCAACTTCGCCCACCCCGCCGTCAGATACGTCATCTGTATCTTTGCTCACCCCCTGGGGGTGCGGTGCAGGTGAAATCTGAACAGTCTGGGCAGTGGGGGGGATGTTCTGGGGCGGTTCTGCCGGCCTGGGCCGTGCCCAGCGCGGCGACTCCGAGCGCCTCGGGGAGTTTGGAGAGTTTGGAGCTTGGAGAGCTTCCTTGTAGCCCGGTTTGGCTCGTGGCACGGAGCCACAGAGGGCTGTCAGCACTCCTGAGGGGAGGGGGCTGCTCAGCTCTGCTCAGCAGGGTGGGATACAGGGAGGAGGAGCTCCATCCTGTGTCTGGATGGAATGCCACCCCTGCTTTGGCAACCCCTGAACTCCCCGTATTGCCTTTTCCGGGGCAAAAAAAAAATGACAGCAAGGTGTGAGCTGAAGTGGTTTTTCAGAGGTTTTCCTTGACAGTCCCTGCTGGAGACGGTGAGAGGGGAACAGGGAAAACCATGACCCTGTGCCACGTGGTTCACTACTGCTCCAGGCAAGGCTGGCTGGTGCTGCACATCCCCGATGGTAAGGACACCACTGTCCCCTCACAGGGGAAGCTCTGGGGTGGGGCCTCAGCAAATTACCCTCATTTTCCCCTGGGAAAAGGCTTAGAAAGCACAACAACCCCCCCCAAATAACATAATAATTGCAGTTCTTTTCACCTGCTCACATGAGGTTTGAGTCAGTCCCCAGCAGGATAAGGACAAGCAATAAACCCTCCCCTCTCCCCCACCTCACCCTGTTGTTCTGACTGCAAAAAAATACCCCAAAAAAAAATAAAAAAACCCACAAACCAGCTGTTTCCTTTTCCTCCCAGCTCATCTGTGGGTGAAGAACTGCAGGGAGCTCCTGCCCTCTTCCTACAAGAAGGAGCGGCTGGATCAGCCTCTGCAGGCCTCAGCCTGGCTCAAGAACTTCAAAACCTCCAACGAGCGCTTCCTGGGAGAGGTTGGTGGAGCCTGGCAGGTTGTTTTGCTGCCCCCACTGCCCCCCGTGCTGGAACTGGGGTGGAAGAGCTGGGAATGGCTGGTGGGGGTGGATGCTCCTCCTGGATTCCTGGGATCCCCAGGGCAGTCTCACCCAACGCCCATGGGATGGACAAGGGATCAGACCCAGCCAGGAGGGGTTTAGGAAGGGCAGGTCCTGCCTGAGCACCCCAAAATCCTTTTAGGAGCAGGGGGTGCTGGTGGGTGAGGGGAAGGTGTGGGTGTGTCAGGGATTCTGCCCCGGTGAGGCCACCCCTGGAGTGCCGTGTCCAGCTCCCCTCAGCTCAGGAAGGACATGGAGGGGCTGGGGAAGGTCCAGAGAGGAGCAGCGAGGCTGGGGAAGGGTCTGGAGCACAATTCCCGTGGGGAGAGGCTGAGAGAGCTGGGGGGGATCAGCCTGGACAGGAGGAGGCTCAGGGGACTCTCCACAACCCCCTGACAGGAGGGGGGAGCTGGGGGTGGGTTGAGCTCTGCTCCCAGGAACCAGCAGCAGGACAAGAGGGTCTCCAGCTGTGCCAGGGGAGGTTTGGGTTGGATATCAGGAAGGAATTGTTTCCAGAGTGATCAGACATTGGAATGGGCTGCTCAGGGAGGGGGGTGGAGTCGTCCCTGAGGATTTTAAGGACAGTCTGGATGTGGCACTCGGTGCCACGGGCTGGGAACCACGGCGGGGTTGGAGCGAGGGCTGGGCTGGATGATCTCGGAGGGTTTTCCCAACCTGGCTGATCCTGGGATTCCATGAAAGAACCAGGAATCAGTTCCCCCCCCAGCCTCACTGCAGTTCCCTTCCCACAGATAAAAACCCAAAGGAAATACGTGTGGGGCAAACGGGAGAGCACCGAGGAGGGCAGACCTCTGGGGGAAGTGGTGGAGCAGGTGAGGAATCACCCACAGGAATCATCCTGGGGGTCCCCAGCTGGTGCCAGGAGATCCCCCTGTCTGTGTGGGAGCAGATTGCTCCGGAAAACGTGAGGGGTGGGAGTCCTGGGGATGGGGAGGTGTTCCCTATGGACCAAAAACATGGGGGGATGTGATGGATCTGTGTGTGTTCCCTGTGTGTCCTCTGTGTCCTCTGTGTCCCTGTGTCCCCTCTGTGTCCCCCCTGTCCCCTGTGTGTCCTCTGTGTCCCCTCCGTGTCCCCTCTGTGTCACCCATGTCCCCTGTGTGTCCCTTATGCCCCCTGTGTCCCCTGTGTGTCCCAGTCCCCTCTGTGTCCCCCTCTGTCCCCTGTGTGTCTTGTGTGTCACCTGTGTCCCCTGTGTGTCCCTTATGTCCCCTGTGTGTCCCCCCCGTGTCCCCTGTGTCACTCATGGCCCCTGTGTCTCCTGTCTCCTGTGTCCCCACTGTGTCTCCCTGTGTGTCCCCTGTGTGTCCCATGTCCCCCATGTGTCCCCTGTGTCTCCTGTGTGTCCCTCATGTCCCCTGTGCTCCCTGTGTCCCCTCTGTGTCCCCCCATATCCCCTGTGTGTCCCCCTGTGTCCCCCCATGTCCCTGTGTGTCCCCTCTATGGCCCCCCCTGTGTCCCTTGCATGTGCCCCTGCCCCTCCTGTGTGTCCCGCCCATGTCCCCCTGTCCCCTGCGTGTCCCCCTGCCCCTCCTGTGTGTCCCCCATGTCCCCTGTATGTCCCCCCCATCTGCCTCCTCTCTGTGTCCCCCCCATGTCCCCTTGTCCTGTTTGTCCCCCCCATCCCATCTGCTGCCTCCTTTCCCCCCGTGAGGCTCAGCCCAGCCCTCCCTCCGGATCTGTCCCGGGTCAGGCCCGCTCACCGAGCCCCATCCCCGCTGTCCCTGCTGTCCCCGCAGGGCCTGGCCCGGGTCAGGACCGCTCACCGAGCCCCATCCCCGCTGTCCCCGCTGTCCCCACAGGGCCTGGCCCGGGTCAGGACCGCTCACCGAGCCCCGTCCCCGCTGTCCCCGCTGTCCCCGCAGGGCCTGGCCCGGGTCAGGCCCGCTCACCGAGCCCCATCCCCGCTGTCCCCGCTGTCCCTGCAGGGCCTGGCCCGGGTCAGGACCATTCACTGAGCCCCATCCCCGCTGTCCCCGCTGTCCCCACAGGGCCTGGCCCGGGTCAGGCCCGCTCACCGAGCCCCATCCCCGCTGTCCCCACAGGGCCTGGCCCGGGTCAGGCCTGCTCACCGAGCCCCATCCCCGCTGTCCCCGCTGTCCCTGCAGGGCCTGGCCTGGGTCAGGACCGCTCACCGAGCCCCATCCCCGCTGTCCCCGCTGTCCCCGCTGTCCCCGCAGGGCCTGGCCCGGGTCAGGACCGCCAGCGATGCCGTGGGGGTGGTGCTGAGGGAGCTGAAGCAGCAGAGCCCCCGCGGCTCCTTCCGCCTGCTCGTGGCCGTGGACGGGGTCAACGCGCTCTGGGGCCGCACCACGCTCAGGAAGGAGGACAAGAGCCCTGTGAGGATGAGTTTGGGGTCTCTCTCCTGTCTCCCTCCTTCCCTGCTGCTTGGGGACAGGAGCTGGGTTGGGGTTTTGTTCGGCTTCAGGTCATTGGTGACCCCTGGGAGATGCTCCTGGCCCTGGGAGGGACCTGCCAGGCTGTGTTTTTAGGGAAGGAGGGACCCCCCCCAAAAAGGGGGAGAGCTGGTGGGTGTTGTCAGAGCCAACCAAAGGCCTGGGGGTTTCCCCTGTGGGGTCAGAGCTGTGGGGCCAAGGGGAAAAAAACCCGCCTGAAGGACACAGATGACCCTCCCAGGCCAACTGGAGGGAGGGGAGGGGGATTCCTGTGTCAGGCAGAAGCTGCTGGCAAAAAAAAAACCAAACCAAACCAAAAAAACCCCAAAGCTGAGGCATCAAACCTTCCCCAGGTTTCTCCAGAGGAGCTGACCCTTGTGCACAACCTGAGGAAGATGGTGATGAACGACTGGGTGAGTTCCAGGGCATGTCACTCTCAGCAATTAAAGCCACCCCCAAAGGTCCTGCAGCCCCCTTGGTGTCCCCACCAGTGCTGGGGTCTCACCAGTGCTTCTGGCAGCACCCAGAGAGAAGGAGAACACCTCAAATCCACAGCACTTCCCGATTCCTGTGACAGATCCCAGTGCAGGACCCCGAGCTGGAGGTGTCTGATGACATTTAGGACATTTGGGGTTATGGTTTTTTTAACTGATTGGAAGTTTCTCTGAAGGTCACCTCCTCCTCCTGCTCTTTCAGTCCCCTGGGTGCTCAGAGCTCCAACGGTTGGGCTTCAGATTTAAAGGCCCTTTTGAAAGCATTTTCTCTTGTTTTTGCATAGAAAAACATCTGCAGGTAAGAAATGTTCACGTGGCAGCCCTGGGAGCACAAGCTGTTCATTCCCTGTGCTCCCATGGGCCTGGAGCAGCAGAGTTAACGTGGTCTGGAGCATTATTAGTCCACTTTAATGGAATTTTGGAACTGATGTAAGATCAGAGAATCCCAGAATCCCAGACTGGTTTGGGCTGGAAGGGACCTTAAAGCTCATCCAGTGCCACCCCTCTGCCATGGGCAGGGACACCTTCCACCAGCTCAAGTTGCTCCAAGCCCTGTCCAACCTGGCCTTGGACACTTCCAGGGATCCAGGAGCAGCCACAGCTTCTCTGCCCAGCCTGTGCCAGGGCCTGCCCACCCTCCCAGACAGCAATTCCTTCCCAACATCCCCCTTAGTCAGTGAGAAGCCATTCCCTGTGTCCTGTCCCTCCATCCCTTGTCCCAAATCCAGCTCTCCTGGAGCCCCTTTAGGCCCTGCAAGAGGCTCTCAGGTCTCCCTGGAGCTTTCCCTTCTCCAGGTGAACCCCCCCAGAGCAGGGGGGCTCCCTCATGAACCTCCATGGCCCGCTCTGGACTTGCTCCAGCGGCTCCACCTCCCGAGAAGGTGGTGCCTGGTGGGTTGATTGTGAACCCAGTGCCGTGTTTGCAGCTCTCAGGGTTTGTTCCTCGCCTGCCTTTCAGAGTGGAGGTGCCGTTGTGACCACCCTCAGCCAGACCGGCTCGCTCTTCAAACCCAGCTCTGCTTACCTGCCCCAGGAGCTGCTGGGCAAGGTGAGCCAGGGGGGGCCTCCTTCGGCCTTGTTTTTACTTTATCTTTTCTTTATCTTTCACCTGGGGGAACGAAACTCCTGGTTGGGAGTCCCAGGTTCTGTTCAGGGGGACAAAACGTGTGGAGGGGCAGCTCCGACCTCTGCTCTGTGTGAGCAGGGACAGCACCCAGGGAAGGGCTGGAGCTGTGTCAGGGCAGGGTCAGCTTGGATCTCAGGAAAATCCTTCCCCCAGAGGGTGGTTGGGCACTGAACAGGCTCCCCAGGGCAGTGGGCACGGCCCCAAGGCTGCCAGAGCTCCAGGAGGGTTTGGACAATGCCCTGAGGGACAGGGGGGGATTGTTGGGATGTCCTGGACTGGATGATCCCTGTGGTTCCCTTCCCTCAGGGTGTTCCATGACTGAGCTCTGGGAAAGGTTCACATCGACTACAAACAACTGCTGGATGTGTTTCCTTCTCTCTCCTCCATCTTTCAGCTGAACTTGTAAAAATAAATATTCTGGAAGTGGCACAGAGTCAGGAGAAAGCTTGAAGTGCTCAACAGCCCTCTTTGTTCGAAAGTGGATTTTCACAAATGGGAAAAAAACCATCCCTTTATTTCTCCTAGTGAATGAATTGTGTTAAACCAGAACAAGGAGGAGAACTCCTGATGGGTGTTATCAAGCAACTCAGATCCAGCTGCAGAAGTGACTGCAAGGCTGCTCCTCCCCTGTGTTTACAGAACCAGTGTCACAGCTGCCCTGCAGGATTGTAGCAACCCCTTTTTTCCCTTATTTCTTATTATATTTCAAAGAGAAACATTAAATTAAGGCCTGTTTTCCCACTCCTCAGCAAAGCTGCAGAACAAGAGGCTGCAGCAAAGTTCCTCCTCAAAGCTTCACCTTTGCACTGGGTTAACAACTTGCCCCGTGGAGAGGCAGAATCGCCCCCCTCTTTATAAAACACTGCATTTTTTTACAGGCTGTGTGGGTTTTTTTGCTGTTACTCACCCAGCTTTCCCCCCTTCTAGGAGGGCTTTGACGCCCTGGACCCCTTCGTGCCCATCCTGGTGCCCAACTACAGCCCCCGGGAGTTCGAGAGCTGCTACGGGTACTACCTGGAGCGCAAGTGGCTGCAGCACGAGAAAGGTCGGTGCCCCCCGGGGCTCTGCCCGCATCTTTCTCAATCTCCCTCTCAATCTCCCTCTCTCTCTCTCTCTCTCCCAGCTCGCACGGAGGACGGGAAGGCGGAGCTGCAGTTCCTGAGCGGCTCCAACCCTCGGCAGCTGGACCGGCTGGCGGGGCCCCTGTAGGGCAGGAAAGGAAATCCGGGCTGTTCGACCCTCTCCTTGCCCCCCCAAAACCCGCCCATCCCCTCCTGCTCCGCGGGTCAAATCTCCCCTCCCGTTGGTTACCGCAAAAATTTGATATTAAACAAGAGGATTTTACATCTTCCGTGTCCTGTGGCACCGAATTGGAGCGTCTGACCCCCTGACTGAAATATTTGTTACCACGTTGAGTGTACAGAGAGGCCTTCCAGGCAAACCAAGGGCGGGGGGAATGAAGCCCACACGTGGAATGAATAAATCAGCCTGCCCAGGCGTTCTGGGGGAGGCGTTTTTGCCGATCCCCGAAAGTTTACCCCGAAAGGAGCAGCTGCGATTTTCATTTCCTCAGCGGGTTGTTGTTTCCAGCTTTGTTCCCAGCCCCGGGAGCGCGCAGGGAATGGCACGGGGAGTTCCGAATCACCGGTGGTTGTTGGCAGCCAGGGGGGCACATCGGGCGGTTGTTCTCCCTCCCGGTGTCCCTTCCCAGGAATTCCTATTAACCGATGGTTGTTCGCAGCCAGGGGGGCACATCAGGCGGTTTTTTCCCCTCCCGGTGTCCCCTCCCAGGGAATTCCGAATCACCGATGATTGTTCGCAGTCGGGCGGTTGTTTCTCCTGCCGGTGTCCCCTCGCAGGGATGTCCCGGGGGAATTCCGAATCACCGATGGTTGCTCGCAGCCAGGGGGCACATCTGGCTGTTGTTTCCCCGCCGGTGTCCCCTCTCAGGGAATTCCGAATCACCGATGGTTGTTGGCAGCCAGGGGGGCACATCTGGCTGTTGTTTCCCCGCCGGGTGTCCCCTCTCAAGAATTCCGAATCACCGATGGTTGCCGGCAGACAGGGGGGCACATCTGGCGGTTGTTTCCCCTCCCGGTGTCCCCTCCCAAGAATTCCGAATCACCGATGGTTGCCGGCAGCCAGGGGGGCACATCTGGCTGCCGTTTCCCCTCCCGGTGTCCCCTCCCAAGAATTCCGAATCACCGATGGTTGTCCGCAGCTAGGGGGGCACATCTGGCTGCCGTTTCCCCTCCCGGTGTCCCCTCCAAAGAATTCCGATTAACCGATGGTTGTTCGCAGCCAGGGGCAACTGGCTGTTGGTCCCTGACCGGGGTCACCTCTCGAGCAGAATTGAATCCCCGATGGTGCTCCCCGCAGACAGGGGGTTCACGTACATCTGCCGCCGGCTTCCTCCCGCGCCCCGCCAGGGGTCCCAATCTGCCCATGTCGTCCGCGCCAGCAGCACGATCGTCGCCAGTTCTCCTCCCGTCCTCCAAAGAACTCCAGATCACCGATGGTTGCCGCGGCAGACAGGGGGCACATCTGGCTGCCGTTTTCCCTCCAGTGTCCCCTCCAAAGATTCCGAATCACCGATGGTTGTCCGCAGCTAAGGGGGCACATCTGGCTGCCGCTTCCCCTCGGTGTCCTCCAAGAATTCCGAATCACCGATGGTTGTTCGCAGCCAGAGGGCACATCGGCCGTTTCCCCTCCGTGTCCCTCAAAGGTGAATCACCGATGGTGTCTCGCAGCCAGAGGCTGTCGGGCGGTTGTTTCCCCTCGGTGTCCCTCCCAAAATTCCCGATTAACCGATGGTTGTTCGCAGCCAGGGGGGCACATCGGGCAGTTGTTTCCCCACCTGTGTCCCCTCCCAAGAATTCCGAATCACCGATGGTTGTTGGTAGCCAGGGGGGCACATCGGGCGGTTGTTTCCCCTCCCGGTGTCCCCTCCCAAGAATTCCGAATCACCGATGGTTGTTCGCAGTTGGTTGCTCGCAGCCAGGGGGCACATCTGCTGCCGTTTCCTGCCGTGTCCCCTCCAGGAATTCCGAATCGCCGATGGTTGTTCGCAGCCAGGGCACATCGGGCTGTCCCCCGGGGTCCCCCCAAGAATTCCGAATCGCCGATGGTTGCCGGCAGCCAGGGGGGCACATCTGGCTGCCGTTTCCCCTCCCGGTGTCCCCTCCCAAGAATTCCGAATCACCGATGGTTGCCGGCGGCCAGGGGCGCATCTGGCTGCCGCTCCCCCGGTGTCCCCTCCAAGAATTCCGAATCACCGACGGTTGCCGCAGCTAGGGGCACATCTGGCTGCGCTTCCCGGTGTCCCCTCCCAAGAATTCCGAATCACCGATGGTTGTCCGCAGCTAGGGGGCACATCTGGCTGCCGTTTCCCCTCCCGGTGTCCCCTCCCAAGAATTCCGATTAACCGATGGTTGCCGGCAGCCAGGGGGGCACATCTGGCTGCCGTTTCCCCTCCCGGTGTCCCCTCCCCGTCCGGGGCGGTGCTGGGTGACGCTCCCGGTGCGCGCCGTCGCTCGGCCGGTGGCGATGCCGGGGGAGGCGGTGACGCTGCAGCTCGGGCACTACTCGGGCTGTGTGGGCGCGCACTGGTGGGGGCTGCAGGTACCGGGAGGGGTCCCACAGGGGGGTGGGCTCTCCGGGTCTTTCCCTGACCCGTTCCCCCCGGTTTTTCCCCCCTTAGGCCGCCTCGCTGCGCGGCCCCGCCGAGCCCGCCGAGCTCTGCGCGGCCGCGCTGCTCCGGCCCGGGCGGGGGCCCGGCGGCACCGAGACCCCCTCGCCGCGGCTGGTGGCGCTGGAGCTGAAAGGTACCGGGGGTGGGCGGGGGTCTGGCAGCCCCTCCGTGCCCCGGGCATCATCACCGTGCCCGGGCATCACCACCGTGCCCGGGCATCATCACCGTGCCCGGGCATCACCACCGTGCCCGGGCATCACCACCGTGCCCGGGCATCACCACCGTGCCCCGGGCATCATCACCGTGCCCGGGCATCACCACCGTGCCCGGGCATCATCACTGTGCTCGGGGCATCACCACCGTGCCCGCGTTCTCTTCTTGCAGGCGGCGTGGGCGCTCTGAGACCCGGCGGGGCGAGCGCGGAGGCTCCGGTGCCCTGGTGAGTGCGGGGCGGGGGTGATGATGCTGGGCTGATGATGCGGGGCTGATGATGCTGGGCTGATGATGCGGAGCCACCGGAGCTGCCGCCGCTTTGTGCTGCAGGGACGGGGCCGTGGCCGATTACCGGGACGCGCCGCGGGACAGCGGGAACCGCACGGTGAGAGCGGGTCCCGCATCGCTCCCTGCCCCGCGGAGGGACGAGGGCCATCGTCCCGTAACCGCCCGTGCCGGGGTTTTTATTCCCGCAGGGAGACGCTGCCCGTGACGGGAAGGGGGGTCCCGGCGCTGCCGTGCCAGGTGGGTGCCCGGGGGGGTGAGTTTGGGGTCCCAGAGGGTCCCCTGTGCCAGGGGGCTGCTGTGGGACGATGTGACAGTGACAGGGAGAAGGGAAGCAGTGGGATGAGACGGCTGTGCCTGCACACAGATGGGTCAGGGCGCAGCAACAAAAACTCCACAAAACCCGATTTCTCTCTCAAGGAGAGAGAAAGAGCTCAGAGCTGAAAGGGCCTTTGCTCTTCCCCTCAGGAGCAGCTCCCTCAGGGTCGCAGGACCCCCCCTCGGTGAGGCTCTGGTCCGATTACCTCAGCGTGCCCCTGCACCCCAGGAGCCTCCACGTGATCCGGCAGTACCTGCACGATGGGTACGGAGCAGGAGCCCAGCTGTGCCTTCCAGGAGGAGTTCAGAGGGCTCGGAATAAGCTCTTTTCCCTCCCACACACACACTTTATTTCCCCACAGGGACTGTGGGTGTCTGGAAGCCTTTGCACAAGGGGAAAGCCTCCTGCAGGATCCCGCCTGCCTCGAGGAGCTGGAGGATCGGCTGCACTTCTTCGTGGAGGAGTGTGATTACCTGCAGGTTCACAGCCCAGGCCTCCCTGTGCCTTCCAGAAGCCTCTTGCCCGAGGTGAGGTGGTGTCTGAGGTGCTGCCCCTCGTTCCCACACAGGGGTTCCAAGTGCTCTGCGACCTCCACAGCGGCTTCTCCGGGGTGGGTGCCAAGGTGACAGAGCTGCTGCACGACGAGTACTCGGGGAAGGGGATCCTGTCCTGGGGCCTCACTCCAGCCACCAGTGACCTGGCAGTGAGTAAACAACAAACAGCACCGGGGAGAAGCAAGCCCAGCTGCTGCTGCCATGCCCAGCCCGGGGCTCGTCTGCACCTTTGGGATTCCAAAGGTTGGATTGGTTTTTTGTTTTTCTCCCCCCAGGATCCTCAGAGCAGTTTCTACAGGCTGCTGAACACCGCCCTTGGCATCGTCCACCTCTCCCAGCACAGCTCTCTCTTCTGCCCTCTGTCCCTCAGCGGGAGTTTGGGGATCAGGCCACAGCCTCCTGTTACATTCCCATACATAAAATACGATGTAAGTCCCGCTCTTGCAGCTCCACCCTCCCCAGAGTGTTTCCTGCAGCCCTGTGGTTTCAGTGGTGCCTTTTCAAGATGCTGTTGATGCTCAGCAGAGACTCTTTTCCTGCCTTTTCACTGGGACTTGGCTTCCAGCTTTTCATTTCCATAGCTTTTGAAAACATTACCGTGCTTCCTTGGCTTGCTGTGCTTTGTCAGGGTGCTGGCACTGAAAAAAAGGCTTTACTGCATCATTCTCCATGCCTGGAGTAACTCCAGGAGTCACTGGAGCCCCAAGAAGCTGCTGACAAGAAAACTGGCACCAGAGTAGGTGCTAGGAAAGAGCTGACCTGGAATTGCTGCTAAAACACTGGCTGCTTTTCCCAAACCTGGAATAATTCTTACACACTGGCTGCTTATCCCAAACCTGGAATAATTCTTACACACTGGCTGCTTATCCCAAACCTGGAACAACTGCTACACTAACTCCTTATCCCAAACCTGGAACAACTGCTACACTAACTCCTTATCCCAAACCTGGAACAACTGTTCCACACTGACTCCTTATCCCGACCCCGAAATAACCATTAAACACCTTTTTAAGGGCACAATTAATTTAAATACACAGAACTGGGTTAAGGTACTGGTGACTGTGACCTGTCCTGTGACTGTCCCTCCTTTTTTCTGCTCCCCAGGCATCCCTGAACTACCACAGCAGTGCGATTTTGGCAGCTGCCCTCGACACCCTCACGGTTCCCTACCGGCTCTGGTCCTCGCAGGGCTCCATGGTGCACTTTGCTGACTCCCTCACCTTCTCTGGGAGGAAGGTGAGGACACCAAGAAGAGCCACCCCGTGCTCCCTCCAGCTCTGCAGAGGGCAGGGAACGCTGCTCTGCACTCGCAGGGGGGTGTTCCAGGCTGTTTGTCACCCCTGCTCCAGGTGGTGGCTGCGTGGGCGTCTCTCCCCTTCCCCGCCTCTCCCGGCTCCTCGCTCCCAGATATTCTGAGTGCCCACCGGCAGGACGTGCCCTGGAAGCTCCTCCTGTCCTCCTGGAGGGAGCAAAAGGTCAGCTGCTGTTTTGCTCAGTCTGTTGTGCTCCGAGGAGTTGGCAGAGAAAGGCCCAGCAGGTAAATCGGCGTCTGAACCGCGCTCGTGCCCTGGCAGCTCCGGCTCTCCCGGCCGTGATTCCTGCCAGGAGTCACCCCCAAACCCCCTCCCTCTGGGAGAGGAGCAGTCCAGTGACTGAGGCAGTTTGATTTTAGAGCAAAGCAGCTCCAAAGCAGCTGAGTCAGGCTGGGGGTTTGCAGCCTGGAAAGCCCCGATTTGGTTTCCTTCGCAGCAGCTCCCCGGGACGGCAGCCCCGGATGCCCCTGCAGGGCTGGGAGAGCCCCCAGGAGATGCTCCAGCACTACCTCCACTCCCACTTCCCGGGCTCCTTCAGGTGGGTGCAGGTTGCTTTACACCAGGGAGCAGTTTTGAGGGAGTTCTGGTGTAACTTTATTCACCTCTTCCCACAGCACAGCCCACGTGCTCCAGCAGCCCTGCAGCACCACACCCCCCTTCCCCCAGTTCTTCTCCCCTCTCCTGACCAGACAAGGCTTCCTCCAGGACAAAGCTCTGGGTCACTCCTCGGCAGGGCCTGACAGAGGTAAAAAAACCCCACTAAAACAACAACAAACCAACCCCCCCCTGCTCTGGGGGGTTTGCAGGGCACGAGTTACGAGCTCTTTACGCCGATGCGACGCCTGGTGAGGTAGAACGGGGCCAGGCCCCGGATTGTGATGGAAATTCAACGCCAGCTGTCGGTCTGATTCCACAGGTGTGCAGAGCATCCCCGTGCTGGCAGCCCTGCAGGCCTCCCCTGTCCTGCACGAGCTGCTCTCGGGGCTGTGGCGGGACCTGCGGGCGCGGAACGTGCGGCGCTGGAGCAGCTTCTTCACGGCCGGGGTGGAACAGGACGACTTCCAGCAGGCCCTGGAGGAGCTGAAGACTCTGGCCCAGTGCTACGAAACGGGGTTTGGAGGGGATGGCTCCGAGGATGAGGCGGATTCGGACTGACCCACCTTTATTCCCGGGGATGGAGGGAGTTGGGAGCGTCTTTAAGATCACTTTTGGAATAAAGGGAATGGCTTTGGAGACGCTCCAGCTGCTGCTTCCTTCTCATTTTTCACCAAAACCCTCTTACAGAGGCTGGCTTAAATTCTCCACAGCTGTGAAAAAAGCTGCTTTTGGGGGGCTGTTTCTGTTTTGTTTGTGTTTTTTTTTATAACTGTGCCAAGTGGATTTGCTCTGCCCCATCCAAATGAACCCCCCCAATAAATACAGAGCTCAGACTGGAACTTCCTCACATACAATCGACAACAAGGCAGGGGGAAGAACTTAAAAAAAAAGTCCCGTGTTCTTTCCACGTGAAAACTTGACTTCTTAGGGTACAATATTTACATCTTCTGGTCCGAAGCTGCTGGGCCCAACCTTTTTCCCCCCTCCCCGAGGGGGTTTCTCTGCTGTTTCTCTGCTGAAGCTCCCCAGGGAGGTTCTGGAGGACACTTTGCTTGGTGCCTCCGGTTTGGGACGGGCTGGGTGTTGCAGCTCCTCAGAAGTGGAGCAGGAAAAGCGAACAGAACCCGGGCAAAGGCGCCGCCGTCTCAACACCTGTGCAAACATCTTTTTTTTTTTTTCCCCACAGCACCTGTCTAGCAGCAAACTGGCAAAACAAAACGAGAAACCTCTCCCGGGGGGCAGTCAGTGTGTTTTGAACAGCTCAGTCATCAGGTTCTTCCTCGGAGAGCAGGAGGTCTTTGTCCGACAGCTGGTCCGTGTTGCTGGTGCTCGTGGCGTCCTCCTCGTCCTCGGAGCTGCCGTCACAGGACGTGTGGAAGAGCCTCATCAGCTCCCTGAACCTGTGGGACACCTGAGGAAACGAGGGGAACCCCACGTCAGCAGAGGCCTGAAACTGGAACCTCCTGTTTACAAAACACCCTGAGCTTTGTTATGTTAAAAAAAAAAAATTATATAAATACCACGAAGGCACTTGGTACAAGGAAGAGGGAAATGCAAGAGCAGCAGGTGGTTGTTCTCTCTGGAAGAACAGTTACATTCTACTGATTTGCAGGTAAAATCTGGCAGTTTGGGAAGAAGATTCAGAGACAAAACCAGGCAGATTGTTTGTGGAGGAGGAGGAGGCTGAAGAGCTGAGCAGCAGCCACTGAACCAACCCTGGCACCAAATGCGAGGCTCAAATATCTCAGGATTCCTGGCCCCAGGGTTTGTCTTGGTTTTGATTTCCTTGCAGCTGGGATGGTTTTTCATCAAATTTAAAAGTTTGGGAGGCTTCATGTGAACAGCAAAACCCCCAGCTTTCCTTCCCCTGGAGCCCCTTCCCCATTCCCTGGGAGCTCTCCCACCCCACGAGCCCTCACCTCGCTCGCCGTCTTGTTGCCCAGTTTCTGGGAGATGGCATGGAAGGTGTCCAGGTGGGCTCCTTTCTCCTGGCAGGTAGTGAGGATGACTCTGTCAGCCTCCCTGCAAAACAAGCAGCTGTGAAAACAGCCCAAAAACCAGCGATGGAATTCGAGTTCCATCCCCCAACCCACACACGAAGCCTCTTCCCTGGGCGAGGGATCCCCTCACCCCTCCTGCCACCTCCCCCCACAGCACCCATCTCTAAGCAGAGCTGCCTTTTAAAGTTTTTTTCGTGCTTTCAGCTGTTTTAAGGGTTTTTTCTGAAGGAGGAAAAAGGTTCTTTCCCAGGCTGAAGTGCTCCAGCAACAGGGGAGGAGCGAGCTCTGATGGTCAGAGGAAAGGAGGCAGGAACATTGAACCAGAGGGGGCAGAAAACGGGGATACAACAGGGAAATAAAAGAACCCTCTGCAATGTGAGAGCTGGGGCTGAAGAGTGAAGGCTGGAAAGGCAGGAAGGGCAGAAGTACCTGGTCCAGAGCACCACCTTCTCCCCGGTGGAGCTGACCTTGCTGTTCTTGGCACACACGGTGGCCTCCGTGACCTTCTGCTGCTGCTGCTGCTCCTCCTCCCTGTGCCCCAGGCAGGCTGGGCCCACCCTGGGCTGCTCAGGGTGCTGGTGCCCCTGCAAGCAGCTGTTTGCCTTCGTCCTGCCCTCAGGGGGGCCATCAGCAGTGCAGGCTGTGCCTTCTGCCCCCGAGCCACGGCCACCCCGGCCCACGGGGGCTTTGCCACCCGCGGGCACCCAGCCCTGCCTGGCTCCAGCCTTGCCCTCCAAAGGTGGCCCCTCAAGTCCTTCCCCTCCTGCTCCTGAGGCAGGGCCAGGCCCCCTGAGCCTCTCTGCTGGGTCAGGAGGAGGAGTCCCCTCGCTCTGTGCGTGGCAGGACCGAGGTCCCGGTGTCCCTTTTGGGGAAGGCACCAGCAGGTCCCTGCTCAGCCCCAGGGAAACTTCATCCCCGTTCCCTCCAGGCTGCTGGTCCAGTCCCTCTCTCCCCGCAGTGTCTTTGGTTTCCTGAGGTAGTTTTGGAGCAGTTTTTGGCAGCTGGGCCCATCTGGGGCCGGTGGAGGCAGAGTCTGTGTCCCGGGCAGTGCCCACAGCGGCACCTCCTGCCGCCTGAGCGTCGGGAGGGGCAGCTTTGTCACCACACCCCTGCCTGCTGGAGGCAGCTTTTCCTTCCAGGGGAGATCCTGAGAAGAAACCCAAGCAAAGGTGTCAGCAAGAAAAAAAAAAAACAAACTCCTGGAGGTTTTTAGCCCCTTTGGCTTTTAAAGAGATTTTTTTTTTTAATTTATTTTTATTTTAGGAGCCTAAAGCTGCAAATGGGAACAGCCTGGGGAGCAGCTTTGCTACTCCACCTGTGCTGCAAAGAAAACAATCTCCAGTCAAATTTTCTTCACCACAACTGTGGGAAGTGCTGGAGGCACAAAAAAAAACCTCGGGTGAACCGCCCAGAGCGAAACCCTGCAGGGAAATAAAAAAAACCAAAAACCACTGGTGCTCTTGGCACCCTGGTTACAAACCCAGCCCCTGAGGCTGCACCACATTTAAACCAACATTTAAACCTGGCTTTCACTTTGTGCTGCCTCTCAACAGCACCACAAACTCGGGTCTGGCACCCAAAGGAGGGAAAGATCTCCCTCAAAGATGTTTATGCTTAGATATTTATCCAATAATTGTGGTAGCCCGGCAAGGGGAGCTGAACTGGACCAACCCTTGGGAAAATATTCCCCAGGCAGGGGGAAGGTTTTATTGCAGGGAATGTTCAGCAGGAGGAACACAGGAGTGAAAAAAAAAAATGATAAAAATGGAACAGGATTATCAGAAATTCTCATTATTGCCCACTGGAGAGTCCTGGAGCTCAGCTCACCCCTGTGAGGGGAGGATTTTGGCCTGGCAGTGCCAAAAGATCCTTCACCCACCTGCAGACACGGAGTCCACTTTCCTGGGAGCGGGTTTGGCTTTGCCCTGGGCGTCCTCCCCCTCGTCCCTGCTCTCCAGGAGCTCCTCTGCAGGTTCCCTGGGCACCCCAGGATCCTTCCCTTCTGGCTGAGGGCTCGACTCCTGCTGGGCCAGGCTGGCACTCAGCTCCTGAGGGTCCGTCCTTTTGTAGAACTTGCTGTCACACACCTGCAAAGCGACCCCAGGGGGCACAGTCACACACCTGGGATGGGCACCCCGACCCACCCCACAGCTCTGCCTTTGCCTCCCAAGCAGCCCTGGCCCTGCCAAAGGCTTCACTTTGGCTCTGTGGTTGTTATTATTATTATTATTATTATTATTTTATTATTATGAACAGGCACAGGTTCCACACCAGCACCTTCCACTCAAAAAGCTCGTTCGTGAACCCGAAAACAACACCAAAAATGACATCATTTAGCACAGCAAGGAGGGAAGTGAGGAGCAGAGAGGAGGCAGGAGAAGGCTGGGCAGAGCTCCAGGGAGGCAGACACTGCTGGACACCTCGGGATTGACTCCCTTCCTCATCCCACATCATGTGGGGGACACGAGGGCCATCACTGACCTTGCTGCTGCAGTGGCTGCAGCTCCTCCTTTTGCTCTTCTTGAGCTTGAGGTCACTGCTCCCTTCGTGGCAGGCACAGGGACACTCCTTCATCCCCTCCACCCACTCCACCTCCTGGAACAGACACGGCCCCAGCTGCAGACACACGGACACGGGGGGCACAGGGGGGCTAAAGGGGTGGGTGATGATGCAGGGCAAGCAGAGCACAGCAGGAGCACTCCAACCCCTCCCAACCCATCCCCCGTGGCCATCCAGCAGCTCAGAGCCCCCCCCCAGCCCCCACCTTGTCGTTGTGTTGGCCCCCAATCTCCTTCCTCTTCTTGCTCCTGGCAGCCCCGTGGATCTTGGGGGGCTCGTCCTCCTCCTCTACATCTGGCAGAGACACCTCCTCAAAGCCATCAAACTGCAACAGAACAGAGCACACAGCGTTGCTCCCCAGCTCTGTCCTCCCCCAGGGACAGAAATCCTGGCCAGAGAGGTTTGGAAGGGTTTCCTTTTCAGGTCCACCCCCAGGGACAGAAATCCTGGCCAGAGAGGTTTGGAAGGGTTTCCTTTTCAGGTCCACCCCCAGGGACAGAAATCCTGGCCAGAGAGATTTGGAAGGGTTTCCTTTTCAGGTCCACCCCCAGGGACAGAAATCCTGGCCAGAGAGGTTTGGAAGGGTTTCCTTTTCAGGTCCACCCCCTCCTCTCCCTGGTTGAAGTTCTGCCACTCCCACCACCTGCTTTTTTCAATCCCTCCTGGCCTGGGGAAAGGGGCTGGTGCACCTCGTATTCCTTCTCTTCTGTCCAGTTGATCTCCTCGAAGTCCCCCATCCTGCTGGCCGAGGGCCTCAGGTGGTCGAAGAAGACGGAGAACTCGTCCTGCAGGTGGTCGTGCCCCTTCAGCAGCTGCCACATCTGGGTCTTCAGCTGCAGGAGGGAAACCCACGGGGAATGAATCTCCTTCCACGTCCTCACATGGCCCTCTGAAGGGTTCCCCAGGCAGGTGGAGCATCAAAGGCTTGTTAAGCCCCCCTCAAGGTGGATGTCTGTTCTGAGCTCATTCCACGCCCAGCCATCAAATCAGCCTGGAATTAACCCCTCCAGAATTCCAGGCAGATTCCAGAGGGGGCACCAAGCTGAAAACCTCACCTGCAAGGTGCCAAGGGGGA
Organism: Myiozetetes cayanensis; assembly: GCF_022539395.1. Classification (NCBI taxonomy): domain Eukaryota; kingdom Metazoa; phylum Chordata; class Aves; order Passeriformes; family Tyrannidae; genus Myiozetetes; species Myiozetetes cayanensis. The sequence continues at coordinate 36,853 of NW_026087503.1, read as the reverse complement.
GGTGGGAGAGAGGAGACAGGCAGGGCATCAGCTGGGGGCCCCTTGAAGAGGCAGCTCCAGTTCTCCCTCAATCCAAGGCCAGGTTGGATTGGGCCAGTGGAAGTTGTCCCTTCCCAGGGCAGGGGGTGGAAGAGGAGCAGCTCTGAGGTCCCTCCCAACCCAACCCAACCCAACCCACCCAACCCAACCCAACCCAACCCAACCCAACCCAACCCTTCCTGTGGTTCTATGGATTGAGCTGTGCCCCAAAACTCCTGCCCAGGAGCAGCACAGGGGGACAGGGGGTCAGGCTGGAATCACCCTGGGGGTTTGGGGGGAAAAAGGGACACCTGGTCACCTCTGCAATCTCCTGGGGCAGACAATCAGCACAGCTCTGCAGGACTTTGATGATCTTCTGGTGGTGGGCAGGGTTCTCAGCGAAGCAGATCTCCAGCTGCCTGAGGAACTTGCGGCTCTTCTCGAAGGCCTGCTGCTCCTCAAACTGCCCAAAACCAAACCCAGGCACCCCTCAGGCCCAAAAACACGCTCCCAAACCCCTCAGGTTGGCTTAAACAAGCCTTAAAATTCCCGTCCTGGTCTTTGTTTTCCCCCTGCATTGGTGCTCTCCTGGCAAATCTGGGGGGACGCGGAGGAGAGACCACGAGCTTTGTGTAAATCAAAATTACACCAGCCAGGAAGCTCTGCTTCAACCACCTGCTCCCAAAACAGGGGCTGGACACTCTCAGAGAGAATGCAAGAGGTGAAACCCTCTGGTTTTTTAAGTGCAGGGCTGACCTGCAGGCCAAGGAAACCACGGTTTGCTTCATCTGCACAAGTTGTGATGGAACTGGGAAAAGTCCCCCCAGTCACCCCCAGCAGGAGATTTCCAACCAAAAACACCCCAGTTCTGATGAAGAAACCAACAAGTGATTTCCCAGCCCCCTTGCCCTAGGGAGAACTCCTCATCCTCCCACTCCCACAGCCACTCAGGATGTTTAAAATCCCGCCTCCCCCTTCCCTCCCACCTTACCAGCCCACACTCCAGGGCCTGCTCTGGCAGGAGGAAGGCAGCAAAATCTGTGAGCAGCTGGGGCCAGTCGTGCAGCAGCTTCTGGAGGGTGGAATAGAGGTCCACAGCTGTCCTCTTGCCCGTGCTGATCTCAAACTCGTAGATGACCCGAAGGAAGTCTTCGTATTTCCCTGGAATGTGCTGCAGCGTTTCACGGACCTGGCAAGGGGCCAACAGGACTCAGTGACAGCCAGGAAGGAAACAAAATCATGGAATACCTTGTGTTGGTCTTTAAAGATCGAGTAATTCCTCTCTGCCACGGGCAGGGACACCTCCCACCAGCCCAGGTTGCTCCAGCCCAGCCTTGGACACTCCCAGGGATGAAGGGGCAGCTTCTCTGGGCAGCCTGGGCCAGGGGTTTCTTCCTGAATTCCTGTGACCTGGTAACCTTTCATCTCCCCCCACCCAGAATTTACAGGGTGCTCCCAGTTTTGTTGAGCCCAGCTCTTCCTCCAAGAGCCCCCTGAGCCGCTCCCAGGAGAAGAGAACCCACCATGGAGCTTGGAGTCTCAGAGGGGTCTTGGTGCTGTGGAGCCACCTGAGCACCCCCAGCCCTCCAAATCCTCCACTCCCACCTCCCCCCTCCAAAAAAAAGCAAGAAAACTCACAGGTCATGACAGGGGCGGTTTGGGAAGCGAAGGGGCCACTCAAGGGGTGTGTGAAGAGAAGCAACCCCCACGCCAGCGCTCCCACAGCCACACCTGGCAGGCTCAGATCTGTGCCAGGGGCACTCCGAGCGTCCCTCACCCTGGTCAGGTAGGCCTGGGCAAAGGCCAGGTCCTTCTGCTCCCTCAGGGGGTCCCTCTCCAGGATGTCCTCGTCGTAGAGCAGCAGCAGCTTGGAGGTGTCTTTGCTGCCACGAGCCCGGCCCCGCTTGTTCCTGGTCCTGTGGGAGCTCCTGCCCTTCCCAGGGGCCTTCAGGTTCTCTCCTGGGGAGGAGCACGGGGTGAGTTGGTGGCAATATCCCAACAGAAAGGCAGGTTTCAGGCTCAGGGACGAGTTCTTGTCTCTCCCCTGGGAGTGCAGGAGCAACACAATTCCCAGGTTGGCCAAAAAAAAAAAAATAAAAATCTTACAACTGGCTGTTTGCTTTCACAGCATCTGACAGGAAAAACCTCTGGATAAAAACCCACGAGCTGTTCCTCGGCTCCAACCTGCTCAAAACCCAGCAGGTTCCTGCACTCCAGGGCAGGACAATCAGAGGCACAACGAGAGCATCGGAGCTGGTGCTCGCTCTGCAAACTTTGAGGTCATTATTTACGCAGCAGAGCTAAAATCACAGATGACAATCACACAGCCAGGAAGGAAATGGGGGCACTCAGAGGGTGCCACATCAAGATTTTCGTGCATTTACCCTCAGGAATCTGCTGGTTTAATGGGTTGAGGTTCAGCTCCTCCAAGCTCATCTCCCACTTTGCTGGACCCTGTGAAGGTTTTGGTGAGGGAGGCAGGAGGGGGTGAAGCAGAAGGGAACAAGACTGGGAAATCTCTCCTGTGCACCAGTGAACAAATGCTGTAGTTCAGTGTGTGTTGTATTTGCAGTCAGCTGAGCTATGAGCTGTTGATCACTGTTGTTTTGAACTCAAGTGCCATTCTCATCCAGTGCAGTATTATGACATTTCTGTGTGATACCCAATTTCCCTGTAGGAGTCCCATGGATTTTCCTGTTCCTGTTTGAAAGCCTTATTGACTTCCTGTGTAATTTTAGATGGGCATCTTTCTCATGCAAATTCCAACATTTTCCATAAAGTTATTTGGGAGGTTTGGGCTTTCTTTTACAAGTTGGAAATAGTAACAAAAAAAAATTCCCCACTTTGCTGTCTGTAAGATTCTAGTAACTGGAGGGAAAATTTTATGTTTGTGGATTTTCAGTGTTAAAATATTTTTCCTCTAAAGAACCACAAATAAAAGTTGCAACGAAGATGAGTTTTCATTTTCCTCGGTCACACTTTTATCATTACGTAAGCAATCCTATCTTCATTTTCAAAAATACCTCATTTAGAATCATGGAATCTGAAATTATGCAAGACATCATTAATTGAGAGACTTAAAGCATCGCCCTGGCTCGTGTCTCCCAGCGTTTTACGACACTTTGTTTTGTTTCATTTCTTTTTCTCCCCCACTCCCCACCACACAGAATTCGGCTCAGCAAAGATTTGGCTGCTCAATATTGCTCTGACAGCTGAGACAAACCACAAACCTGCAGATTTCTGAGGCACAAAAACCACTTTAGAACAGACCTAAGGCCCCTGGGCCAGGAGACTTCTGTGGGCCCTGCTTGGACAGGACTGTGATGAGACACAAATTGCAATTCCAGGAAAACCCCAGCCCTCACCTGCTGGAATCCTGTGGGTCTCCACCTGGGGGGAAGCTGCCTTGGCCAAGGTGAAGGCAGATTTGGGCTCCTCTGATGCATCCCCGCAGGTTTCATCGTCTTTCTGTGAACTCTCTATGCCTTCCCCTTCCTCCTCCTCCTCTTCCTCGGGCTCAGAGTTCTCCTCCTGGGAATTCTCCTCTTCAGAATCTCCCTCCTGGCTCAAACGTCTCTCTGTTGCAAGCCAAGTGAGTTTTTCCATGGTCTCCTTAGAAAAGCAAAAAGAGCATCACAGTTGTTTTATTTTCTGGTTTAATGTCCTTCAGCAGCCCCCTCCCTGCCTCATGATTCCAACAGCCAATTTCACAGCCCCAAAATTCCATAAAGGAACAGAATTCGAGACCCTCCAGAGCTGCCTGTTTAGGTTTTTTTGTTGGGTTTTTTTTTGTTGGTTTTTTTTTTTGTTGGTTTTTTTTTAAATTGGGAAAAATTAAATTTCAGGATCTGCCACTCAGCAGATCAGGCCTTGAGTTAAGAGATGGGATTCCTTAAGGATCATCTTGGCTCTTCAAGGCCTGCTGGAAAATTAATTGTCACTTGAAGCTGTTCCTGCTAAAGAGTCCTTGCAACTCCTTGTAGAGTTTAAAGAAACAGCCTTTTTATACACCTGAAGGAGCGAGTTTCAAAATTATCTACCACATACACTCTTTACAAAAAGTCTGCCTTATCTAAATAGACATTTGGTTACATAAGGTTTTATCACTTCAAACAGATTAGGATTCCCCCACCCCTCTTCTGTCTCCCTTGCAATGCTGGAAGTCCTTCCTGCCTTCTCTGACAGACCCTTTTGTTTAAGTAAATTAGCTTTATCTTAATCACCCACAGTTTGGGCAGCAAACTGCTTCTTTCAAGCAGTCATGACTTTGCAAAGTTACACTTAACATAGATAAATTTTACTAACATAACTAAATTTTTATTCTATTTTATCTCGTCTTTATTTCAGGTTCCCACCAGCAAATCTTTTTCTTTGGAGCTTTGATTTTTTGGTGGTTTTTTTTTGGTTTTTTTGGTTTTTTTTTTTTACCTGGAGCTCCGGCACCGACAGGACCGACTCCTCCGAGGCCGACGACATCTCCTCGTCCTCATCCTGGGTGAAATCATCGAAGTCGTCCTCCTCCTCCTCCTCCTGCCCTTCCCTGTCCCCCGCGGCCTCGGGGCCCGCCGGGGTGCCCACGGACTGCCCATCGACACTGGACGAGTCCTCGGGCCTGCCCGGGGGGCTGCTGAACTCGGGCTCGCCCTCGGCCGGGCACGGGGGGTCCCGGGGGGATTCACCGCTCCCCGGGGGCCCGGAGACCACCACGTCCCCCTGGGGAGGGGACTGCAGGGCCCGCCCTTCCTCCTCGCCCTTCTCCTCCTCCTCCTCCTCGCCCGCGGCGCGGTCCCCCTTGGGGTCCACGGCCTCCACGTTCAGCTCCTGGCCCAGCCCCAGCAGGAACTCCTCCTTGGGCTGGGTGGGTGGCACCTCCCTCCTCTGCCCGGCCTTGCCCTCCCCGTCGGGCTCCTCAGGGTGGGTTTTGGCCGCCTCGTCCCCGCGAGGCTCCGCGGAGCTCCCGTCCCCATCGCCCGCCTCGTCCCGGCGAGGGGAAGGCTCCGGGCCCCGCTGCTCCTCCTTCTCCTCCTCCTCCTGCTGCTGCTGCTCCTCGGGGCACAGGGACGAGCAGGGAACCAAGAGCTCGGGGGGCTCCACCTTGGGTTCCCCCGTGGGGAACCCGCCCCGGGGCAGCCGCTCCTCGGCCTCGCCCCCCGCGGGCGGCGCCGAGAGGCCCACGGGGCTCGGCGACACCAGCAGGGACGGGATGGACGAGGTCACCAGGGGCTGGCTCAGGGGACACGGGAACGGGGCCGGGTTCACCAGCAGGGTGGTGAGCGGGATGGCCTGAGGGCCGCGGCCCACGGCGGCGCCGAGGGGCTGGATGACGTTGCCGATGTTGACCACCTTCACCGTGGCGGCGGGGACGGTCAGGATGACCGGGGACGGCTGGATCAGGGCCGAGGGTTCCATCAGCGGGGCGGTTTTGCTCCCTTTCTTCCTCTGGCAGCCCTTGCGGACGCAAGGCCTGCGGGATTTCGGCCCGGCCAGCGCCGGCAGCATCAGCTTGGGCTGGAAGGCGGCCGGGTCTGGGGACACCAGAGCCGGTGGCACGGCGGTCGAGAAGGTCGGTCTGGAGTCTGGGGGCGCAGCGGGGAGCACCTTCTGGAATTCCAAGCCGTCCCCGCCTCCCAGCACCGCCGGCACGCCGAGGGGCTGCACCGCCGGCACCGCCGGCATCACCGGCACCGGCCGAGGGACCTGGAGCACGACTTTGCTGGGAGGAGCCTCGCCTGGGGACACTTGCCAGGCTTCTGGGGGTTGGAATCGCTGGAGCTGGAGCTGGGCTGCACGCCGGGGTTGGGGCGGATCAGCACGGGCTTCAGCGCCGAGGATCTCTGTCTCCTCCACGCCCGCCGGGAGAACCGGTTGGCCAAGGGCTTCAGGGTCAGGACGAGCCCCTTGGGCATGAGCAGAGGGTATTTGTCATCGTGCTCCGCGTCTGGAGCTTCTTTTGCTGCCCCCAGAAAGGCAGACTCTGCAGCTGGTGAAGCTGGCATCTCCTTGGCATCTCCTGCCAGCTGCTTCAGTTCCTCCTGGATGGAGGGCAAGCTTGCCTGAGGGAGCAAGAATTCATCAGGGTTTGCTACTTATGGGCTGTTCCCACCTTCCCACGGCACCACAGAAGGGGACAGAGAGCAACTTCCTCCCACAGGTGGCTTTTTGTTCACTTTCTGCTGTTCTGTATTGCTTAATATTAGTTTAAATTCATGATCTCTGAGATCCATGAGGAAAAACCCACGAGGAAATCAAGGAAAACCAAGAAAACCAAGGAAAACCAAGGAAACCCAAGGAAAACCCACAAGAAACCCAAGGAAAACCCACAAGAAACCCAAGGAAAACCCACAAGAAACCCAAGGAAAACCCACAAGAAACCCAAGGAAACCCAAGGAAACCCAAGGAAAACCCACAAGAAACCCAAGGAAACCCAAGGAAAACCAAGGAAACCCAAGGAAAACCAAGGAAAACCCATAAGAAACCCAAGGAAAACCAAGGAAAACCAAGGAAAACCCATAGGAAAACACAAAGGAAACTCAGGAAACCCAAGGAAACCCAGGGAAAACCCACAAGAAATCCAAGGAAAACCCATGAAAAACCCAAGGAAAACCCAAAAGAAATCCAAGGAAACCCAAGAAAATTCAAGGAAAACCCACAAGAAAACCAGGGAAAACCCACAAGAAACCCAAGGGAACCCAAGGAAACCCAAGGAAAACCCACAAGGATCCCAAGGAAAACCCACAAGGAAAAGCAGGGAAAACCCAAGGAAAAGCAGGGAAAATCAAGGAAACCCAAGGAAAACCCACAAGAAACCCAAAGAAACCCAAGGAAACCCAAGGAAACCCAAGGAAAACCAAGGAAACCCAAGGAAAACCCACAAGGAACCCAAGGAAAACCCACAAGGAACCCAAGGAAAACCCACAAGGAAACCCAAGGAAAACCCACAAGGAAACCCAAGGAAAACCCACAAGGAAACCCAAGGAAAACCCACAAGGAAACCCAAGGAAAACCCACGAGAAACCCAAGGAAAACCCACAAGGAACCCAAGGAAAACCCACAAGAAACCCAAGGAAACCCAAGGAAAACCAAGGAAATCCAAGGAAATCCAAGGAAAACCCATAGGAAAACCCATAGGAAAACCCATAGGAAAACCCATAGGAAAACCCATAGGAAACCCAAGAGAACCCAAGAGAACCCAAGAGAACCCAAGGAAACCCAAGGAAAACCAAGGAAACCCAAGGAAAACCAAGGAAAACCAAGGAAACCCAAGGAAACCCAAGGAAAACCAAGGGAACCCAAGGAAACCCAAGGAAAACCAAGGAAAACCAAGGAAACCCAAGGAAAACCCACAAGAAACCCAAGGAAAACCCAAAAGAAATCCAAGGAAACCCCAGAAAATTTAAGGAAAACCCACAAGAAACCCAAGGAAACCCAAGGAAAACCCACAAGAAAACGAAGGAAACCCAAGGAAAACCCCCAAGAAACCCAAGAAAAAACTAAGGAAATCCAAGGAAATCCAAGGAAAACCCAGGAAAACCCCCCAGACACCAACCAAGCAACGGCACAGAACCCAAAGGGAATAAAGAAGCACCTTGAGCCAGAAGGGCAGCCGATGCTCCTCCCTCTCCACGGGCGCTTTCCACTCGTGGGGCTGGATTTCCTCGCAGCACTTCACCAGCACAGGCAGCTGCTTCGTCTTCTTGTAGTACTGTGAGGAGAGATGGGAGAGAATTCCAGGAATCCCGCTGGAATCGGGGTTTCATTTCCGACATTTCCGCGGGTAGAGCCTTGTTAAGGCAGCGATGAGAGCGACTTCACTGCACAATCCTCCCCCTCCCATCCCACCCTGGACTTTTGCTACTCAAAAGGTTGTATTTATGATTTATTTATTTCTTTTTTTAAACCAGGATTACTGAAGGAAACTGGTTGTACCAGGGCTGTGTTGGGCTCTGAAGAGCCAAGACAAAGCATTTTTAAAGCCCAGGGGATGAAATCTTGTGGAATAAACCCTCATTTTTAACAAGGGGGTGACAATTTATCAGCCAAAAAAAAAAAAAACAAAAAAAGAACCCTGGGATAAGCAGCACAGCCCTCCTGGTGTAAGAAAGCCAGGCTGGCAGTGCCCCCCTTACCCTGACGATGTTGTCGGGGGCTCGGTTCATGTTGAGGTTCTTGATCCTCACCGTGAGCTGGTGGGCGGTTTTGGTGGGCAGGAGGTACTTGCTGATCAGGGGCTTGGGAAACTCCGTGCCCTCGAAGTGCTTCAGCCCCAGAGCCAACAAACTGGGCAGGGGGGAAGGAAAAGGGAGGTGGGGAGGGAGGTAAAGAAGCCTTCCAGCCCCCCCAGAAATGCTCCTTCCACCACCTACTTGTCCTCTGCCTTGGTGAAGACGATCTTGTCCCGGGGAGGGTTTGCCCTCAGGGAGCAGATTGGCAGCAGCTCTGGGTACATGAAGACTCTCCTCGTCGCAAAAATCCAGGCCAGTTGCTTTGGCAGACAGGAAAATTCACTGGCTGGGGGAGGGGAAGGGAAAGAATTAACAGGTAATGGATGTGAAGAAACGTTTCTTGAAAACACTATTTATTTTACTCCCTTTCACTGCAAAAAGAGATTCCTGTTTTGTTTTTTTTTTCCAGTTTTTCCTTCTAAGTTCACACCACCAAAAGGTAAAATTCCTTCTCCTTCCCATCTTTTCTTTTGCTTTATGTAATGAGAAAGCTCTTGGGAGTATTTCAAGTGATTCCCCTCTCTAAAGCAGCAGCAAAATCCCAAACCAAGTGTTTGGAAACAGTCTGGAAGCTTTTTTTTTTTAATCCCCAAGGAAAGGAGTTATCTCCCTGCTGTGTGCTGACCAACACATTTGGAACAATTAATTCCAGTTTCACTGTCCCCCTGATGGGCTTTTGCAGCTCAAGAACATCATTTGAGGGACAATAAATGGCTGGATTATGATGTTAAATAAAACTCAACAGGTTGTTTAACGTGCTTTACTCTCTGGCAAGATCAGGAAGCAAAAAAAAAAAAAGGAGCCAAGGGGGTGGTTTTATCTAAAAATATCTAAAAAAAATAAAAAATTTAATTAATTTAATTAATTAATTCTTAGGTGGGACCCCCCTCAAGGTCAGGCTGGGAAGTTCCCTCCACACGTGGAATGATCTCCCTGTAAACCCTCCCTTCCCCTCCCGTACCATTGTTCTTCTTGACAGCTTTCCTGGGGCTGCAGTCCACGGGCACCCGGGCATGGAAGTCCTCCAGGAGCCTGAGGGCTCCCTGCAGGTTGCAGGGCTGGAACATGGTCTGGAATTTGGGATGGAGCGGCAGGCGGAGCAGGGTGGAGCTGCGGGCGAAGTTCCCCAGCTCGTTCTGCAGGGCCAGACACACAGAGAGGGTCACAGCAGTGCCCCCCACACGGGGAAAGCAGGGAAAAAGTGCCAAAAATAAAACAAAAACAGCATTAAAAGCCTTATTTTGAGGCAGGAACAGAGGATTCACTGCAGGGGAGGTGAGCACCTGGCACGGGTTGTTCCCTGCTGTCCCCACCCCTGGAGGTGACCAAGTGGTTGGAACTGGATGGTCCTTAAAGCCCCTCCCAACCCAAACCATTCTGAGGGGTTTTTTATTTTTCTGCAACCCCCTCATTCCCTGGAACCTTTCCGAGGCCTCTCTCAGTTTAATTAAATTAATTAAATAAACCAATCTCCCTAAATCTCTCTACAGGGATCGTTCCAGGGAGCTATCAGAACTCCTGCAGCTCTGATTTCAGGCCCATCCTCACCAGGAACATCCTGGTTGTGCCGGCCTCGGAGCTCAGGGCGGGGTTGCAACTCGCCAGGAGATGGATTTGGGTCAGAAGCTGAACGTGCTGGAAGGATAAAAGAAATAAAAAATCAAAATCACACAAAGTGTTATTGTTGGTTTTTTTTTTTTTCAGTGTCTCAAAATACCAAAACATTTAAAAAAGCACCCCGAAAAAATCCCTGTCTGCCTTTTAAACACCAGAAAACTCGAGGGGGAAGTTTAACACCCCCACTGGCTGGAAGTTCACCACCCAGATTTTGAATGCACAGAATACACAGAATTAATTACCTGTGTGATCTCAGGGCACTTCCCCAGCTCTTGTGCCAAAATCTCACAACCAAAACAACCCACACAGAGAGCTTTTGGTTGGTTTTTTGTGGTTTTTTTTTTTTCCCCTAAATAAATACATAACCATTTCTTCAGCAACTCGAGCCCTTGAGAACTGCCCATTCCTGAATTTCTACACAGAAAGTGTAGAAATTCCAGAAAGCTCCAGGGATTTTTTTTTTGTAGTGGGGGGAAAAAAAAAAAGAATCTAAATTAGATCAAGAATAATATTCCCAGACAGTAAAAAAGAAGGTGATGAAAGCAGAGGATTTGGACAGATCAGGCTCAGGATTCAGAGATGCCCAGAAGGAAGCCCTAATTCCCACCCTCATCCCAACTGTCTTGGAATCAAGGCTGTGAATGCCCCTAACAACACCCAGGTGCAGCTTTTCCAAGGAATTCCCCTTGGGAAGCAAAGCCTCGGCTTCCAGAGCCCCCCCAGCCCAGATTTCTCATCACACCCCACACTTCCTCACCTGCTGCATCTGCTGCTGCAGCCTCTTCCTCTGGGCCCCGTCCAGCACGAGGCTCTGCAGGGGCTTCTCGCTTGGGGCTTTGGATTTTTCAGCCTCCTGGGGGGGTTTGATGGAGGATTTTTTCATCCTCAGCTGCTCCAGCTGCTCCTTCACCGTCCGGTGCTGCTCGTTCAGCAGATTGGCCAGAGGTTCCTCAAACCTGGTTGCCACCAGGCAGAGCAAAATGGGAATATTCAGGATTTAAAAAAAAAAAAACACTCCCCAGTGATCCAGGGTGTTTTGCTGTGTCTGGGAGGAGCAGTTCAGGTATCACCTGTGCTCCTCAGGTACCCCCCAACTTGAAAAATACCCAATTATTTACACCTAAGTCTTCTGCCCCACCCGCTGCTGGAGCTGTGGGAGGCACTCCAGGTATTTTGGGTGGCATTTTGTCATCTGGAGGGGCTCCAGAAAGGCCTCAGACTGTGCAAAACTGTTATTTATTAAAAAAAATTAACAAATAAATTACTGCCCAGCTTTATGCAGAGGACTCTTCTACAAGAAGCAGCAGAAATGGGGATGTATTTGCCACCAGCCTTTCAAAAACAGTCTCAACCATCCCCTGGCTTTATTTATGACTTCATTTTTATTTATTTCATTTCAGCCACCCCAGTTAATATCCTGATTTCTGCTGATTATCAGCTTCCCACCTGTAACAGGCCTGAAGTCACCTGTGAGTCAAATTGTTCCACTAATGCAGGGTGTCATAAAAAAACAACAAACCCAGCAAAAAAAGATGTTTTATGGGACATCTGAAAATCCTCCACACAAACAAAACCAGGCAGGGAAAAATGAATAAAACTCCCCATTATCACAGCCAAATGAATAAAAAAATAATAAAAGAGAGGGAACAAAGCTTCCTGGCCTCGCAGCCTGTAGCTGGTTTTGCAGTTGCTGAGCTCCCCTCTGGCACTGCTCATCCCAGGGGGAGGATCCAGAAACTCCAGCCTTCATTTTAGCTCCTTTCCCAAACAGGAACAGCTGCACCTCGAGCTGCTCTGCCCCATAAACAAGGAGACATCACCCCCTCCTGCAGCAGAGCCTGGGTAAATCCAGAATTATCCCCAGAAGGAAATCCTGGAATGGTTTGGGGGGGAAGGAATTGGGAGCTCATCTCACTCCCACCAAGCCCTGTCCAACACTCCAGCACTTCCAGGGATGGAGCTGCCTCAGGCCCTCTCCTCTTCAAGGTTATAACCCAAAAAAAATCATCAAAAGCCGATTCCCAAACTTTAGAGCCGCTTCATTCCACGTTCCAGGCCTCGTTTTCCTCAGAAAAGCCCAACATTGCATCCAAGTTATTCCCTCAAACTGAAGGTGACCCATTTGGTCAAACCCTCAAGGTGTTTTTCTTGCCATCCCAAACCCAGCAGGGCAGTAAGAGAACTTCACCCTCCCCTGCAAGAAGAGGAAGGTTTAGTTTGGATGTTCCAAAGAAACCCTTCCCTGTCAGGGTGGGGAGGTTGCCCAGGGAATTATGGATTCCCCACCCCTGGAAGTGTCCAAGGCCAGGTTGGAGCAACCTGGGCTAGTGGAAGGTGGAATTATAGTTGATCTTTTGAGGTTCCCCCCAACCCAAACCTTTCTGTGACTCTGCATTTAGCACAGAGGTGAGAAAACATCTCCCTTCTGAAAGGCCTTGGCTGCTTCCCCCGAGAGGCAGCACCAATCTTGGAGTGCAGACACTTCTGAACGTCTCCCTCTCTCTGAGGGGACACCTTTCCACCACTGTCACCTTCTCCAGGTGCACCACAAGCAGCAAAGTTAAACAGCACAAGCAGCAAAGTTAAGCAGCACAAGCAGCAAAGTTAAACAGCACAAGCAGCAAAGTTAAACAGCACAAGCAGCAAAGTTAAGCAGCACAAGCAGCAAAGTTAAACGTGGCACCCAGAAATAAAAAAACAAGCAAACAGGGTGGAGCATCCAATCTGTGTCCAATCCCACAAACAATCAAAACACCTGCCCAGGCAGCTCCTCCCTTCGTGGGGGCTGCCACAGCAGGGCCTTCCACCCCAAACAAAGGCTCCCAACCCACCTGAGAGCCTGGGGGGTGTTGAAGTTGGGCCGGGGCTCCGCGACGACGTCCTCGTCCTCGGGGCCTTCGTCCTCCACGTGGGAGAAACCCATCTCGTCCTGGAACTGGGGGGGACAGGGAGCAGCACTCAGGGGGAGGGCAGCCCAGGGACAACATTCACACTGTCTGTGGTCAACAGAGCTCAGGGGGGACCTCTCAGCACCTCTGCAGGGGCTTCAGGGAGTTCCTACAAAATCCCCAGCCCGGAGTGACCCCGTGGTGGCCTCGGCACAGCCCGCCCCTTCTGAGAGCTCCTTCCCTCCCCCCAGCACTTACTGTCTCAAACAGCTCCTCCATCAGCTCGTTCACCTCCTTCTCTGCGAGTGAAAATGGAAAAGAAGGGTGAATATTCTGACTCTGGAAATCCTGTTGTGATATTAAGTCGTTTAAAGGAACTTCTCTCGCAGAGAGGGAAACCCTCCTCTTGCAGAGAAAATCGACCCCTGATAATTCCCTTTTTAATGCTGGGTCAAAAATAACTTTACTGAGATTTTGTGTTGTGTTTTTGAGTCAAAACAAGCTCATTTTCACAGTTAAACTCAAAGTTATCTTAAGCTGTAGCAACACCCCAAGCAAAGGCGGTTTGCTGCAAAGATGGAAAAGTGGTATCTTCATAAAATAAGTTGAAGACTGAGAGGGGAAATTTAATTACACTCAAGAACAAGGCAAACACTCAGGTGTGAACTGGCTGAGGCTTTCAGGTTTGTTATCCCCACCTAAATATTGCTGGGCAGGCTTTGCCACGGGGGGTGAAGCTCCCACCAGGCCAAAGGGTGGCCAAAAGCCAGAGCAGATTTTAATCACCCTGCCCTGCAGGGTGTAAGATCCTTGCAAGATCCAAAGGGATTCCCCAAAAAAACTCACTGGTGATCCTCACAGCACGGTCGTTCCTGAAATCCTCCGGTGTCCGGCTCGTCCAGATCCTCCAGGAAGTTGTACTCGGGGTCATCATCATCATCAGCTTCATCTGAGGGGAAAAACATTCAGAGAGGTCACTGCCAGGCAGGGAGGAGCACTTTGCTCACTGGCAGGGCTGGGATTGCTGCTGGCAATTGTTTCTTTGGGGGAAGCCAAAAAGAAAATCCTAACCCTGCTCCTTCCAAAGTGAGCTCCCAGCACCCCAAACCTGCAGCCCCTTCCCGTTTCACAGAGCCAGTTTTATTCCCTGGGACCTGAGTTTTGCCTAAATTCCATCTAATACAGTTATATCATCTCAGTTTGTGGTTTATATTCCACTTGCACGTGTGAAAATCCGCTGTAGGCAGCTGTAGAGCAATCAGCAAACACAGGGGGAACAGGAGGCCAAGCCCCAAAGATTGTTCTTGTTCATTCTCAAAGAGCAAAAAAGCTCTTTCTACCCAAACAAACCCCTCTCAAGGAGCAGGACACGCTCAGATTCAGGTGGAGGGACCTTAAAAACCACCCAGTTCCACCCCACTTCCACCACCCCAGGTTGCTCCAAGCCCCATCCAACCTGGCCTTGGACACTCCCAGGGACGAGAGAGCTTCTCTGGGCAAGCTGTGCCAGGGTCTGCCCACCCTCACAGGCAGGAATTTCCTCCCAGTATCCCACCTAACCCTGCCCTCTGGCAGATTGAAGCCCTTCCCCCTCGTCCTGGCCTCCAATCCCTCATCAGCAGCCGCTCTCCACCTTTCCTGGAGGCTCCTTCAGGTCCTGGAAGGCCTCAATTGGGTCACCCCGGGGGCTGAACAATCCCAATTTTCCCAGCCTTTCCTCCCAGCAGAGCTGCTCCATCCCTGATCACCTTGGTGCCTCCTCTGGCCTTGGCTCAAGAAGTTTGGGTCACATCCAACCTCTCCCCTAAACCTTCCTCTTTCTGCTCATCCCCAACTTGGATCAACCCCAGGGGTCACCTCAACCCCATCCCTCAGCTTATTAAACCCCTCCAACCCCAAACCCAGCATCCAAACCCCCCCAACCCCAAACCCAGCATCCAAATCCCCCCAAACCCAGCATCCAAACACCCCAAACCCAGCATCCAAACCCCCAACCCCAAACCCCATCAAACCCACCCCAAACTCACCAAACCCCCCAACCCCAACCCCACCATCCAACCCCCCATCACATCTGCCACGTCACCTTCGTTCTCCACATCGTCGTTCATGAGCCCCCCCAGCCACCTCTTCCACTCCTCGTCGTCGGCCGTGTTGGGGTCGTACATGTCGGGGGTGATGTCGGGCGCGCGCAGCTCGGCCTCCAGCTGCCCCAGGGGCACGTCCTTCAGGGGCCTCTTGGAGCGGGTCCTGAAGGCAATCAGGCTGTCCTCCAGGGGCTGGGGACAAGGACACTGCACTCACCACAGCCCTGCTTTCCCGAGAGCCTGGAAATGAACCCGCCCCGCTCCCGCCACGCGGAATTTCGGCGGCCGAGAGGGCCGAGCTCCCACCAACCGCTCTCCCTCTTCATCAGCTCATTTAATCAGCTCACACTAAACCCTCACCAGCAATTTCCACTTTCAGGGTTTGATTTTCACTTGTGTTTATGGTTTTTTTTTTTCCTGTTTTGCTGCGGTTTTTTGCCCTCCCCGCTGCCCGAGGTTAACGTGGAGCAGCAGCACAGGGGTTGTCATCTCAGCCCAGCCCTGCACAGAGCAGAAACGCTCTTTCCATCATTTACATGAGGCAGGGCTTCTCTTACAACCACTTTCCTCAGCTGATGAATAGGGGATGGTAAAAGGGGTGAGAGTAAATAGGGGGGGATGGTAAATAAGGGGGCATGGTAAATAAGGGGGAGGAAAATAAGGGGAGGGAAAATAAGGGGGGATGGAAAATAAGGGGGGATGGAAAATAAGGGGGGATGGTAAATAAGGGGGGATGCTAAATAAGGGGGGATGGAAAATAATAATTGGACAACCAATTTCCTCAGCTCCAGTTTGGAACTCGGCTCAGTTCCACAGTAAACTGGGACAACCAATTTCCTCAGCTGGGAAATAAGTTGATAGGAAATAGTTGATAGGAAATAAATAATAGTTGATAGGAAATAAATAATAGTTGATAGGAAATAAATTATAGTTGATAGGAAATAAATTATAGTTGATAGGAAATAAATGATAGTTGATAGGAAATAATAGTTGATAGGAAATAATAGTTGATAGGAAATAAATTATAGTTGATAGGAAATGATAGTTGATAGGAAATAAATGATAGTTGATAGGAAAAAAAATAATAGTTGATAGGAAATGATAGTTGATAGGAAATAAATGATAGTTGATAGGAAATGATAGTTGATAGGAAATGACAGTTGATAGGAAATGACAGTTGATAGGAAATAAATAATAGTTGATAGGAAATGATAGTTGATAGGAAATAAATAACAGTTGATAGGAAATAAATAACAGTTGATAGGAAATAAATTACAGTTGATAGGAAATAAATAATAGTTGATAGGAAATGAATAATAGTTGATAGGAAATAAATAACAGTTGATAGGAAATAAATAATAGTTGAAATAAAGGCAGTGAGAGACTCGTGAGCATAAATACAAAGTGGGGTTAGAAGAAACTAAGAGTCTGTGTCACTGACAACATTCCTTCATTAGATATTTTATATATATATATAAAATTATATATATATATACTACAGATACTTCTGTTCTCTCACAGAGCCCATGTCCTACACACTGTGGAGATTCAATTCCATAGAATCCCAGCCCCATGGAATGGTTTGGGACTTAAAGGGACCTTAAAGGGACCTCAAAGATCATCCTGTTCCAACAGAGGACACCTTCCTCCCGAGCAGCTCGCTCAGAACTCCACTTCTTATTTAAATTTACAGGAGCAGAGCAGAATGCACTGAAAGAGGGGCAGAAAACACCCAGAAATTCACCTGAATTCCAACAGATTTTGGCCCAGTTAAACCCCCCCACTGCACCTGGAAGGAGTCCATGCACACGGGGCTCGAGGCCAGCTCCTCATCCACGGCGTGGAGCTTCTCCATGAACGAGCTGTCCTTGCTCTGCTTGGGTTTGGGGGGTGGGGGAGGCCCCATGGGGACGACCTCGGCGCTGATGTGCCTCACCACGGGTGAGGTGACCTTCTCCACCTGATCAGAGAAGGCCTTCGTGTTAAAAAGCTTTTATTTAGGGAGCAGATTTCAGTTTGTGGGGTTTTAAATCAGTTTGTGGGGTTTTTTCTGGAAATGGATCCTTCCTGTTACACACTCATTTTGATTTTCAGAAGGCACAGAGATACACAAACACTTGCAGGAAAGGAGATTTTTGGGAGGTTTGAGTATCGGTCTCAACATTTCTAGAGCTGATAAACCAGTTATTGTGGCAGAATAATCCAAACCCATGGTGAGTAAATGGGGAAATATCAATATAATATTGCTCTTCCTGACTGCAGGGTCAGTTCTCAGGCACTTTCTTGTCCTTCTCTGCTGATCCTTGGTCCTTATCACTCTGCACCTACCTGACAGTGCACAGAGTCACCCCAAACACCTTTATTTTTCTATAAAACCCACTTTCCCCTCTTCAGCCAAGCCCAGACAGCAACTCCCCTGCACTCCTCTCAAAAACAACCAGAAAAAACCAAACCATTATCCAAGACAAAGGTCTTGGAATGGAATCAGCTGAGTGCCCATTTCAGAGCTCTGCCCTTCGCCAGTTTAGGGGACCCTAAACCCCCCCCCAGAACCTGGAATAGGCCCGGATTTGGGGCTAATAAATCAGGAATAACGACTGGGAGTCGATTCTGAGGAAGGAAGGAGTCCTCCCCTGGGGTTCACCTCACAGGCAGTGCCCCCCTCCTCGTCCGACGAGCGCCGTGTCCGGGATCTCTTGGCCCCGCGGGGAGAGGACGCCGTGCTCTCCACGTCGCTCTCCAGCAAGCTCTGCAGGGCAGGACAGGCACAGTGGCCTCCAACCCTGCTTCAGCCAGCACTTCAAAGGCTCTTTTTTTAGCCAAATTAATTAACAGGCCGACCAGACACGAGCAGGAGGTGACAATGAAGAGGGTTCTCTCCTGCCCCCAGATCTTGGCACAGGCTGCACTCACCTCTTCTGCAGTCTCATCCTCATCCTCATCCTCAGGCTGGTATTCCTCATCAGATGAATCATCCTCCTCCAGGGGAATGTCCACAAACTGAGGTGGCTGCAGCACAGGAGAAGGGAGTGATTGATTTATTTATTTGAGGCACAAAAATCACACCAGGAAGACTCCGTGCCCTGCCTTCAAACAGGGAAACGTGCAGAAGAAGCAGCAACAACAACCAGAGCCTGGGCAAAGTCCTTCAGTTTGCTCAAATATTTTTACAGGCAGAGGTAGAAATCAGTGGGGAAAAAATTAAAAAATAAAATCAAAGTAACAACCCCCAGTGTGGGGGTGGGGGGGATTTGTCATGTTTTGGTTAACAGGAATTTTTGGTGTCCCAGGGCGGGAAACTTTTGAACAGGTAGAGTCTGCAGAGCAAAGATTTCTAACTGAGGAAACACCCTGAAGGTCAGAAAGGAGCTGCTCCAGCCCTCCAGAAGCCCCCTGGCTGGGCAGGTGTGGCCTCCACCCCCTCCCCCAGCAGCAGCAGCTCACTCACCTTCGCCTCGTTCGCCTTCTTGATGGGGGAAATATTCCACGTTGGGATCACCTGGGGAGAGCAGAAACCCTGGAGCTGTTCCAGAGCTGCTTTCACAGCTCAAGGGGACTCTTAAAAATCACAGGAGCAGCTGGGCCAAGCAAGGCCAGAGCTCAACCAAAGGCTTCAAAACCCCTCCTGGGATGTCCACCCTCTGGGGGAAGAATTTTTCCAACATTCCCCTGCTGCTCCCTCAGGCCCTGCTCCTGCTTCCCACCCAGGCAGGGGGAAGGTGCCACAGGAAAAGCAGATTTCAGACTCACCACCCCCTTCTCCACAACCTCCTTCAGTTTGGAACGAGTCATTTTGGGCTCCTGAGGGGGTTTCAAACAAAGACCAGACCTCTTTACTGTGAAACTTTCCTCTTCCTTTAAACCCACTCCCTTTAAATTCACCTTTAAATCCACCCCCTTTAAATCCACCCCTTTTAAATTCACCCCCTTTAAAACCACTCCCTTTAAATTCACCCCCCTTTAAATCCACCACCTTTATATTCACCCTCTTTAAATCCACCCCTTTTAAATTCACCCCCTTTAAATCCACCCCTCCCTTAAAATCCACCCCTTTTAAATCCAACCCCTTTAAATTCACCCCCTTTAAATCCACCCCCTTTATATTCACCCCCTTTAAATCCCTCCCCTTTATATTCACCCCCTTTAAATCCAACGCCCTTAAAATCCACCCCTTTTAAATCCACCCCCCTTAAAATCCACCCCTTTTAAATCCACCCCCTTTTAAATCCACTCCCTTTAAATCCACCCCCTTTAAATCCACTCCCTTTAAATCCACCCCCTTTAAATTTACCCCTTTTAAATCCACCCCCTTTAAATTTACCCCTTTTAAATCCACCCCCTTTAAATTTACCCCCTTTAAATCCACCCCCTTTAAATCCACCCCCTTTAAATCCACCCCCTTTAAATCCATCCCCCTTTAAATCCACCCCCTTTAAATCCACCCCCCTTAAAATCCACCACTTTTAAATCCAACCCTCTTAAAATCCACTCCGTTTAAATCCACCCCCCTTAAAATCCACCCCCTTTAAATTCACCCCCTTTAAATTTACCCCTTTTAAATTTACCCCTTTTAAATTTACCCCTTTTAAATTCAGCCCCTTTTAAATCCACTCCCTTAAAATCCACCCCCTTTAAATTCACCCCCTTTAAATCCACTCCCTTTCAATCCACCCCCTTTAAATTCACCTTTAAATCCACCCCTTTTAAATTCACCCCTTTAAATCCACCCCCCTTAAAATCCACCCCCCTTAAAATCCACCCCTTTTAAATCCAACCCCTTTAAATTCACCCCTTTGAAATCCACCCTTTTAAATCCACCCTTTATATTCACCCCTTTAAATCCACCCTTCAAATCCACCCCTTTAAATCCACCCCTTTTAAATCCACCCCCTTTATATTCACCCCTTTAAATCCACCCCCTTTAAATCCACCCCTTCAAATTCACTCCCTTTAAATCCACCCCTTTACACTTACCCTTTAAATCCACCCCTTTAAATTCACCCTTTTAAATCCACCCCTTTCAATCCACCCCCTTTCAATCCACCTCCTTAAAATCCACCCCCTTAAAATCCACCCTTTTAAATCCAACCCTTTAAATTCACCCCTTTAAATCCACCCCTTTAAATCCACTCCCTTTATATTCACCCCCTTTAAATCCCTCCCCTTTAAATCCACCCCCTTTCAATCTACCCCCCTTTAAATCCCTCCCCTTTCAATCCACCCCTTTAAATCCACCCCTTAAAATCCACCCCTTTAAATTCACCCCTTTAAATCCACCCCTTTTAAATCCACCCCTTTCAATCCACCCCTTTCAATTCACCCCCTTTCAATTCACCCCCTTTTAAATTTACCCCTTTTAAATTCACCCTTTAAATCCACCTCCTTTAAATTCACCCCCTTTAAATCCCTCCCCTTTAAAATCCACCCCCTTTAAATCCACCCCTTTAAATCCACCCCTTTAAATCCACCCCTTTTAAATCCACCCCTTTTAAATCCACCCCTTTAAATCCACCCCTTTTAAATCCACCCCCTTTAAATCCATCCCCCTTTAAATCCACCCCCTTTAAATCCACCCCCTTTAAATCCAAATCCACCCCTTTTAAATTCACCCCCTTTTAAATTCACCCCTTTTAAATTCACCCCCTTTAAATCCACCCCCTTAAAATCCACTCCGCTTTAAATCCACCCTTTTAAATCCACCCTTTAAATCCACCCCTTTAAATCCACCCCTTTAAATCCACCCTTTAAATCCACCCCCTTAAAATCCACCCCCTTAAAATCCACTCCCTTTAAATCCACCCCTTTAAATCCACCCCCTTTAAATCCACCTCCTTTAAATCCACCCCTTTAAATCCACCCCTTTAAATCCACCCCTTTAAATCCACCCCTTTAAATCCACCCCTTTAAATCCACCCCTTTTAAATTCACCCCCTTAAAATCCACCCCCTTTAAATTCATCCACCCCCCTTTAAATTCACCACCTTTAAATTCACCCACCCCCTTTAAATCCACCCCCTTTAAATTCACCCACCCCCTTTAAATCTACCCCCTTCAAATCCACCACCAAAAATTCTGTTTATAACTGACACTCAGACACAGACACTCCTCCATTCATCCAGCTGATAAATCTGGTGATGAAATCCAATTATTATCACAAATATCATAATAAAATCCCCCTGTTCTGCCTCCTCCCATCCACACCCCTGAAGAGACAGAGCAGTGAAGGCATCAGGCATTTGGAACAGCTGAAAAAACCCGAAATAAAGAAGGTTTTTACTCACAAACAGAGGAATGTCCTCTGTCTCACTGATGGCTGCTTTCATCATGGCCACCACGTGCTCATTTGTGATCACTTCCTACAGGAACAAACACCAAAAAAAGTGTCCTTTACATTCTCTTTGTTAAAAAGACACAGCAGGAAAGCTAAATCTTAATTAAACTCAAACCTCTGAGCACTCCCAGGCTCCCAAAACAAGGGGCTGGCTCTCTCTGTGGAGAGTATGGAATAACCAACTATATTATTGTGTATTTATAATCTGTGAACTCTTTAAAAAAATTGTGCTGCATCATCCCAGCACCTCAGGAGACAGGAATTAATTCATGGCCCTGGTATGGGATCTGCCTGAAAAGAATATAATATATTCAGGGGGAAAAATATGAAAAAAACATATATATACATAATGAAAATATAATATTTTCAGGGGGGAAATAATCTGAGATCACCTGGGTTGGAACAACACCAGCTGAAGGAGCGGGGGAAAAAAATCAAGGCACCATTTCTGTGGGAAAATAATTCCTACTGCTCTCCAGCCCTGCTTTGGGATGAACTTTGGGATGAATCCACAGCCAGGGGGGGCAGAGTCAGAGGTTCCCCCCAGAGCTCTGACAGCAGAGATGTCCTGGCAGTGCCTTTCCAGGAGGGAAAGGAGGGGATTTTGGGATGGACTCAAGGCCTGGGCATCGACGATGGGTGATGCTGTCAGCGCCACCGGAATTCCATCAGGATTTTGGGATGGAAGAGCAGCTCCCAGCCCACAGCCTGCTCCCCTGGAGGATGGTTTTTAGCTCAGTTATATTCCTGCTGCTCAGGGAAAAGCAAGACAGCCCCTTGTGCCTCTGGAAATGCAGGGAATTGGGATCGACCCCTCCCACCCGAGCAGGGTCCAGGCGACACCCCGCGATTTACGGATCCCAAAGGAGACATCAGGTGGCCAAGACATCCCTGTGCATGAAGCCCAGTGCCACCAGCAGCACCCACAGCCTGGCCTGGAGCCTCCCCAGCCCCCCTGGAGCCGCCCCCAGACTCACGTGCAGGATGTTCCTCACGTTGACCACGGTCAGGTTGTGCTGCTTGGCCCCGTCCTCCAAGGTGCGGTCCAGGGTGTCGTCCAGCTTGATGTCACAGGACAGAGGCCCCCCCTCCTCCTCCTCCTCCTTCTCCTCCTCCTGGCTCCTCCCTTCTCTTTTCCTTTTGGTTGCCTTCCTCCTCCTCTTCCTCCTCTCCGTGTCCTCCCCGTCCTGCTCCTCTGAAAGCGAGTGGAGATGGGATCTGAGTGCTCGGCTCCTTCACAGCCTAAAAACCAACCCCAACCCCCAACTCTGCGGCTCCTGAGGCAGCAAAACTTCACCCTGCTGATGGGAAGAGTGGGAAGGGAATGGAAATGGGAAGATGGGAAGGGCCACGAGAACCAGGAAGCGTTCTGAGGGATGGATTCAAGCCCTGTGTGGCTGCCGCCTCTCCCAGGCGGATTTTACAGAGCGGCCTCAGCTGCCTCTTTTTCCTGCACCTTTTCCAGAGGAAAAAGCTGCAAACTCCAGGCACCACACAGCCAAGAACAGGATGCAGCTTGCAGGATTTGAAGTGCTTTCCAACAGGCACTGCTCGGCTGGCTCAGGGAAGCGAGAACCACGACTGCCTCTGAAGGAAAGCAGCGTTTCCATCGACCCCAAAAACTGCTGGAATCAACTTCCAGCTGGGACACCTGTAGTTTGCTGAGCCACTGAGTCACAGAGGCAAAAAAATGCTGCCCCCTAAACAGCCCCCCACCGGGGTGCTCACAATTCCAGGGCCTGTTCCTTGCCCTGTGGAAGGAAAAGCTGCTCACCAGCCCTGGCGCTCTTCGGTGGCCTCGTCACGGCAGGATTCCTTCCAGCCACCTGCAGGGAGCTCCTCCCGGGAGACTCGGGGCTCTCAGCGGGATATGGGTCTCTCTGGGAACTCACTTCCACCTCTGTGAACAGCTTGGGGATCTTCCCTGGGAACAGCACGCAGAAAGCTGGGGTCAGATATCCCAGAGCAAAGTTAAAATATCAGAATTTTATCACGGCCCGAACGGAGCAGGAGCTTAAATAAATTAAACACTTAAACACATCACTAACACTATCCTAAAATCTACATTTACTACATAACTACTCCTAAGATCTAGAAAAATTTAAAAAAAAAATGAAAACATCAACACTCCAAGGTATCAGAGCTACGAAACCCTTCCCTTCCTGTTCTGTGCAGCCCCACGGGTTACACAGCCCCAGAAAAACTGGGAATGGTCTCATTCCAACCCCTTCTCCAGCACCAGCTCAGCTCTCACTCAGACCAGGAGCTCCCTGCAGGAGCACGAGGAATGAAGAAGGTTGGGAGGGACCTCAGGGGGTCCTTCCTGGTCCCATAAAACACAGTAAAAACCAGTAAAAACCAGTAAAAAACCAGTAAAAAACCAGTAAAAACCAGTAAAAAACCAGTAAAAACCAGTAAAAACCAGTAAAAACCAGTAACACCCCTCGGTGCTGTGGGCAGATCAGTTCTCCACATCCCTTGAGCTCGGGGGAGGAAAAAAATAAAAATAAAAAAAAAAGGATGAGGAATTTAAAGAATTTAAAGCCAAAGAGCTCTGAGAAGCAGCAGCAGCTCCGACTTCCACCAAGCCAAGCTTTGCTTTTAAAGCCCAAACTCGAGGTCTGGATTTACAAAGCCCAGCCTAAAGATGAGCCTGCACTTGGTGTGCCTGGGGGAGCTGTGGGGAGGGGGCTCTTACACCCACCCAGGATCAAACACGGGGGGGAAAACAGCTCAGGGACAGCGGGAAAAACACCCTGGAAAATGGGGATTTCAGGAAATCAGGGAGTGGTTCAGGTGGGAAGGGTCATCTTCCACTTAGATCGGGTTTAGCTCCAACTTTGGAGCTCTGGACACTTCCAGGGATGGGGGGAGGGGAAAGGTTGGGAAAAGGGGTCGGTTTTCATTCTGATCTGTAACACTTCCCAGAAAAATAAATAAATGAATAGATAAATAAATAGATGGGAAAATAACAAGATAAACAGATAAATAACCAGATGAATAGATAAATAACCTGATGAGTAGATAAATAACCAGACAGATAGATAAATAAATAACCAGCCAGAAAAATAAATAGCCAGGTAAATAAATAAATAAATAAATAATAACCAGAAAACCTCAGGGCTCAAAGCCACTCCCCTTTCAGATAGATAGATAGATAGACAGATAGATGCATAGATTAATTAACTAATAACAGCCACCACAAACCCCCAGGCCCCAAGAACCCCCCCCTGGTATGTTCTGCCAGGGACAGGGGGGAAGCTTTGGAAAAAAGGCCTGTTTTCACACTAAACTCTAACACTTCAGGAGGTAAATAAATAAAAACATAGATAAATAGATAGAACAGATAAAATAATTAATTAATTAACTTATAACAACCACCACAAACCTCCAGGCCCCAAGAGTCCCCCCGGTACGTTCTGCCAGGGACAGGGGGGAAGCTTTGGGAAAAAGGGCACATTTTCACACTAAACTCTAACACTTCAGAGGGAAATAAATAAAAATATGGATAAAGAGATAGACAGACAAATAAAATAATTAATTAATTAACTAATAACAACCACCACAAACCCTCAGGCCCAAAGAGCCCCCCCCAGTACGTTCTGCCAGGGACAGGGGGGAAGCTTTGGGAAAGGGGCCCGTTTTCACACTAAACTCTAACACTTCAGGAGGTAAATAAATAAAAATATAGATAAATAGATAGATAAAATAATTAATTAAGTAACTAATAACAACCACCACAAACCCCCAGGCCCCAAGAGCCCCCCTAGTACGTTCTGTCAGGGATAGGGGAGAAGCTTTGAGAAAAAGGGCCTGTTTTCACACTAAACTGTAACACTTCAGAGAGAACTAAACAAAAAACCAGACAGACAGATAGATAAAACAATTAATTAATTAACAAACAGTAACCACAACCTCCCAGGCCCCAAAATCCCTTCCCTTTTGGGCCCCCCCCCCCCCCATCCCCGGTACCTTCCGCGGGGCTCCCGGGGGGTTTCCTGGAGGTCTCTCCCTGCCCCTTCCCCGCCGCTCTCCCGGACCCTCCTCCTCCTCCCTCCCCTCCTCCCTCCTCCGCCGCCATCGCCGCCGTCCCCGGGGCCCGGCGGTTCCGCGTCCTCCGCCGCCGCCGCCCGGCGCTTCTTGCAGGGCAGCATCTTCAGCGCCAGCGCCATCCCGGGACGGGGCGGGACGGGAAAGGATGGAATCCTGGCGGGGGTCCCGCTCCCCACCGATCCCGACCCCGCTCCCGCTCCCAGGAAACGGAAACTCCCGGCCCTCCCCCCGTCCCTCCCTCCCTCCCCCTCCAAACCGACCTTCCCCTCCCCTTCCCCTCCCCTTCCCCTCCCCACTCCGCGCATGCGCCGCGGGTGACGCCCGGTCCCCGTGGGATTTTGGGGGGAGAATCCAGGCAGGACCCCGGGAGCGACCCCCGGCACCGTCACCCCTGAACACGCCCCAACACCCCCTCAGTTCATCCCCTCCGCACCCCCACGGTGCCCTCGGGGGGTCCCACCCATCCCGTGGGGAGCCTCCCGCGGCGCTGCCGCCGTCGCATCGCGGTGGGGGAGAGGGGTGTAATTTAAATTAATTTAAACACACCGGGCGGCGTGTCCCCACCCCAGCCCCCAAAGGAGCTTGTTCGCCACCCCCAGCCCCCAGGGCAGTTGCCGAGTCACGGCCGGGCGGGGCCGCGGCGGGCGGGGCGGGGCCGGGCAGGGCGAGCGCCGCAGCGGGACCAGTCGCCAGCTCCTGCATCCCCGGCCCTGCCACTCGGAGCGGCAGCATCATCATCATCATCCTCCGCACATCCCCACCCCCTCCTCCCCGCGCCGGGTCCCGCACCCCCTCCCCCCGGCGCCGGGGCCACCATGGCCGAGATCACCAGTGTGCACCCCGGCTTCGGTGAGTGGGGGTCGGGGAGGCGGCGGGGGGACCCCCACCCATCCCGGGAGGAGCCGCCGGGGCCGGGCCGGGCCGTGCGCGGCGGCAGCGGCGACAGCGCCATCGGTCCCGGCCCCTCCGCCCCGCAGACGGCCGCGGCCCCTCATTATCCCCTCGCTGCCGCTCCCTCGTTATCCCCCCCACTGCCGCTCCATCATTATCCCCCGCCGCCGTTCCCTCGTTATCCCCCGATGCCGCTCCTCATTATCCCCCCGATGCCGTTCCCTCATTATCCCCTCGCTGCCGCTCCCTCGTTATCCCCCCGATGCCGCTCCCTCGTTATCCCCCCGATGCCGCTCCCTCGTTATCCCCCCGCCGCCGCTCCCCCGGTCCCCGCTCCCGCATCATCCATCCCCGGCACCCCGCGGCCCCTCAGCATCCCCGGTCCCGCTCCTGCATCATCCATCCCTCGGCACCCGCGGCCCCTCTGCATCCCCGGTCCCGCTCCTGCATCATCCATCCCTCGGCACCCCCGGCCCCTCGGCATCCCCCGGCCCCGCTCCCGCATCATCCATCCCTCGGCACCCCCGTGGCCCCGCTCCTGCATCATCCATCCCTCGGCACCCTGCGGCCCCGCTCCCGCATCATCCATCCTCGGCATCCCCGGCCCCGCTCCTGCATCATCCATCCCTCGGCATCCTCCGGCCCCGCTCCCCGCGCATCCCGCGCTCCCGGGGCGGCCCGGGTGATGCCGAGCCCCCGCCCGCCGCTGGGGCGGTGCCAGCGCTCGGTGCCGGTGCCGGGGGTGGGCAGGGGTCGTGGTTGGGGGTTGGGGGAGCGGCCGGGGCTCGGGATGACGTGATGTCTGTGCCGGGCCGCGCCCGCGCCCCGGCCCTTTGTTCGCGCTCCCGGGGGCGGCTGCGGCACCGGCACCGGCGGCACGAGGCGGGGCCCGACCGGGACAACCGGGGGGTGCCGCGGGGGTGGGAGGAGGGGGTGGGGGTCCCGCAGCCCCCCGGAGCGCCGGTGGGGCCCGGGCGGAGTCGGGAGCTGGGCCCCGGCAGCTCCGCGGAGAGGATGGAGAAGCTCCAAATCCCGCTCGGCCCCCGCGGGGAGAAGGGCCCGGACCGTGCCGGGCCCAACCCCGGGCAGGTTTTGGCGAGAATCTTGGATTTTAAGATGGTTTTTATTTTTGCTGCAGCCGCCGGGGTGAGGAGGGCGGGGACCGCAGCGCTGGGTGGGGATCGAGGGGTTCTTCCAGCCCTGGACACCCAAAGGGATGCTCTGTGTGTCCTCCAGCACACCCCTGACCTTCCCCTCGGACCTCCTGCCCCGTGGTCACGGCTTTTCCTTTCAATCTTTAATTACCCATCCCCATTGCTCCATCCTCCACCCTCCATCGGATGGCCAAGTCCACTCACTCACCTCTTTCTTCCCTTCTGGCTTTCCTGGAATCCCAGAGCCACGTGCTGTCACCATTGGAGCACTGGCCATCGAGGTTTCCTCGGCTAACATCGAGTTTTAGAGGAGGTTTTCCATGATTTTTTTTTGGGGGGTTTGTTTCAGTTAAAAGCATCGCCCTTTGGAGCAAAAGTCCCTTCCAGGAAGTTTGGATGAAAGGGCAGGGAGTTCTGCTCTGCTGGAGGGAGGTGCCAGCTCTGTGGTGCCATTTCAGGTGGTCACTGGGCGCTGGAAATGCTCTGAAAGCTGCAGAGGCTTCACTAAAACTGGGTTTGGGCAGCTTTGGATCAGAACTGAGAGGAATTATGGAGACAGGGACCAATGGATGCATGGAATGGTTACATAAGTAGGAGCTTTCAGCTGGGAAAAGGGGGATTATGGGCAGCACAGAGGAGGGAAAGGCTCATTCCCTGCTCCTCCTGATGCAGGGACAGGCACTGGAAGGGAGGGGGTAAAACCCTCTTGGCTCATGAGGCTCTTTGGCCACATCCTGGGAGCCAAATTTAAGGGTGAGAGAATATTTAACAGTTGGGAGAATATTTAAGGGCTGAGAGAATATTTAACAGTTGAGAGAATATTTAAGGGTTGAGAGAATATTTAAGGGTGGAGAGAATATTTAAGGGTTGAGAGAATATTTAAAGGTTGAGAGAATATATAAGGGTTGAGAGAATATTTAAAGATTGAGAGAATATATAAGGGTTGAGAGAATAGTTAAGGGTTGAGAGAATATTTAAGACTTGAGAGAATATTTAAGGGCTTGAGAGAATAGTTGAGAGAATATTTAAGAGTTGAGAGAATATTTAAGAGTTGAGAGAATATGTAAGGGTTGAAAGAATAGTTAAGGGTTGAGAGAATATATAAGAATTAAGAATAAGAATAACAAGAATAAGAATAGTTCCAGCATTCTTCTTGAATATCCACCAAAGCTTTTAGCAGCTGAGTTGTCTCCAAATGAGCTGTTTAAGAACACTCGCCTCATTTTAGAGAGGGAACACCAAAAAATAAAACCAGAGTTGATTTTTTGGAGGGTGTTTTGTCAATATTATAAATCCCTCTTGCCTCACTTAGTTCAGCTCTGTTTGTGGTTTTTGGTGAAGAAGTGATTGGTAAGGAAGGAGATGTAGGGTCAAAGGGCTCTTTTGGTTTGCTGGCTTCCCCCCCAAAAAAAAACCAACCAAAACCGGCTTTAAAACCAGGAATGCAAAAATAAGTTCTGTGAAAAGTCTGGCTCTGCTTTCCCTAAAACCTTCCCACCAAAAAAAAAAACCTGAAGGCAGCAAAAAGAGAGATCAGCCCCTTCTTTTGGGCTCTCCTTGTCTTCCATCTGCTCCCCATCCTCCATCCACTCCAAATATCCCAATCCTTGGCTGGAATTGCCGAGGGATGTCAGCCCAGGCTTCCCTCAGTGCCATCCATTAAGGGAATAACCAGCGTGGCCACTAAAAATAAACACGGGGTGGGTCTTTTTAATTCCTCCCCAGAACAGAAATCAGCCCAGAGATCTCGGAAAAAATATCAAATAATCCCTAAATCCAATAAATAATAATAATAAATATCAAATAATCCCTAAATCCAAACCTGGGATTTTCTGCCCCTCGTTGTTTTTTTTGTGGTTTTTTTTGTTTTGTTTTGTTTTGAGTTTGTTTTTTTTTTGGTGTTGTGATTTTTTTTATTATTTTATTTTTTTCATTATTTTATTTTTTTCATTATTTTTATTTTATTTTATTTTTTATTTCCACGGGGGATTTCAAACAAAAAAACCTAAACCATTTTCAGGGCTAAGCGGTGTCGTAGATGTGATTCACGAGGGACAACTCGGATGTCGTCCCCCCTCGATGTCGTGAGAACAGAATTGTGTAACGTTTCTGGAGCAGGGCCTTAAAAAAAAATAAAAATAAATAAATAAATAAAAGCAAGTGGCTCCTGCACATCGAGAAAACCGCGTTCCTATGGAGATGCCGGTGAGGAGGGAGCCGGGTTTGGCAAGAGGAGGCAAACAGACTGGTTGGAAAATCCTCGGCACACGGCGGGGAGAGAGGAGGGGGGAGGAAAAACCAGGTCGGGAGAGCGGGGGATGAATCTGCAGGTGGGGAAAAAAGAGGGGGGAAGGAGCTTCCAGGGAGGGGGGATTTTTTGGCAGCCAGATGGGGGGATTGGGAGCCCCCCTCTCCCCTCCCCTGCAGGGGGGTCTGACCACTCGGTCTCCTCGCAGATGTGTCCCCCGTGGTGGCCGGGCTCATCGGCGCCACCGTCCTGGTGGTCTCCGTCTCGCTCACGGTGTTCGTGTGGACGTGCTGTCACCAGCAGGCCGAGAAGAAGCACAAAAACCCGCCCTACAAGTTCATCCACATGCTGAAGGGCATCAGCATCTACCCCGAGACGCTGAGCAACAAGAAGAAAATCAACCGGCTGCGCAGAGACAAGAGCGGGAGCCCGAGGGAGCCCGCGGGGGGAAACCTCGCGGCGGGAGCGGCCGAGTCGGGGCTGCTCGGCCCCGAAAAGGCTCCGGCTGGGCCTGACGCGGCCCCTCGAGTGGAGCAGCTCCCCATCCGGGTGGACTACGGCGACGAGCTGAGCCCCGACCGCAGCCTCACCCCGGCGGGCAGCAAAACCTCGTCGCCCTCGTCCCCCGGCGGCGACGACGACGACGTGAGGCTGGGCGAGCTGAGCTTCTCGGTGGACTACAACTTCCCCAAAAAGGCCCTGGTGGTCACCATCCAGGAGGCCCGCGGGCTGCCCGTGATGGACGAGCACACGCAGAGCTCCGACCCCTACATCAAGATGACCATCCTGCCCGACAAGCGGCACCGCGTCAAGACCCGCGTGCTGCGCAAGACGCTGGAGCCGGTGTTCGACGAGACCTTCACCTTCTACGGCATCCCCTACAGCCAGCTGCAGGACCTGGTGCTGCACTTCCTCGTGCTCAGCTTCGACCGCTTCTCCCGCGACGACGTGATCGGAGAGGTGGTGGTGCCCCTGGCCGGCGTGGACCCCAGCACGGGCAAGGTGCAGCTCTGCAGGGACATCCTCAAGAGGAACATCCAGGTGAGCCGCCCAGCGCGCCCGGACGAGCCCCCAACCCCGCTGGTCGGGCAGGAAAGGTGACCCCCAGAGAGGGGTGAGCCTGCAGGGAGGGGCTCCTGGAAAGCCAGATTTTTATTGGTAAATTGAATAAGTTTCTAAGTGTTGAATTCTCCAGAATGAGCTGCTTAAAAGGCATGTTCCATTGGAAAATTAAATAAGTTTCTAAGTGTTGAGTTCTCCAGAATGAGCTGCTTAAAAGGCATGTTCCATTGGAAAATTGAATCAGTTCTCAAGTGTTGAATTCTCCAGAATGAGCTGCTTAAAAGCCTTGTTTTATTTGAAAATTAAATAAGTTTCTGAGTGTTGAGCTTACAGGGAGGGGCTTCTGGAAAGCCAGATTTTTATTGGTAAATTGAATAAGTTTCTAAGTGTTGAGTTCTCCAGAATGAGCTGCTTAAAAGGCATGTTTAATTTGAAAATTAAAGAAGTTCTTAAGTGTTGAATTCTCCAGAATGAGCTGCTTAAAAGGCAAGTTTAATTTGAAAGTTAAGTAAGTTTCTGAGTGTTGAGCCTGCAGGGAGGGGCTTCTGGAAAGCCAGATTTTTATTGGTAAATTGAGTAAGTTTCTAAGTGTTGAATTCTCCAGAATGAGCTGCTTAAAAGGCATGTTCCATTGGAAAATTAAAGAAGTTCTTAAGTGTTGAATTCTCCAGAATGAGCTGCTTAAAAGGCATGTTTAATCTGAAAGTTAAGTAAGTTTCTGAGTGTTGAGCCTGCAGGGAGGGGCTTCTGGAAAGCCAGATTTTTATTGGTAAATTGAATAAGTTTCTAAGTGTTCAGTTCTGCAGAATGAGCTGCTTAAAAGGCAAGTTTAATTTGAAAATTAAAGAAGTTTCTGAGTGTTGAGCTTACAGGGAGGGGCTTCTGGAAAGCCAGATTTTCATTGGTAAATTGAATAAGTTTCTAAGTGTTGAGTTCTCCAGAATGAGCTGCTTAAAAGGCAAGTTTAATTTGAAAATTAAATAAGTTCTTAAGTGTTGAATTCTCCAGAATGAGCTGCTTAAAAGGCATGTTCCATTTGAAAATTAAATAAGTTCTTAAGTGTTGAGTTCTGCAGAATGAGCTGCTTAAAAGGCATTTTTAATTTGAAAATTAAAGAAGTTTCTGAGTGTTGAGCCTGCAGGGAGGGGCTTCTGGAAAGCCAGATTTTTATTGGTAAATTAAATAAGTTTCTAAGTGTTCAGTTCTCCAGAATGAGCTGCTTAAAAGGCATGTTCCATTGGAAAATTAAATCAGTTCTTAAGTGTTGAGTTCTCCAGGAGCGGGCTGCTTGAAAGGCATGTTCCATTGGAAAATTAAATCAGTTCTTAAGTGTTGAATTCTCCAGAATAAGCTGCTTAAAAGGCATGTTCCATTGGAAAATTGAATCAGTTCTCAAGTGTTGAATTCTCCAGAAGAGTGTTAAGGCTGCTTAAAAGAAGTTTCAGTTTGCTAGTGCTGAAAGCAGTTCATGGAATGATAGTCTCAGGGAATCCAGAATAGTCTCTATTGAAAATTAATAGTTCTCAAGTGTTGAATTCTCCAGAATGAGCTGCTTAAAAGGCATTTTTAATTTGAAAATTAAAGAAGTTTCTGAGTGCTGAGCCTGCAGGGAGGGGCTTCTGGAAAGCCAGATTTTTATTGGTAAATTGAGTAAGTTTCTAAGTGTTCAGTTCTCCAGAATGAGCTGCTTAAAAGGCAAGTTTAATTTGAAAATTAAAGAAGTTTCTAAGTGTTGAATTCTCCAGAATGAGCTGCTTAAAAGGCAAGTTTAATTTGAAAATTAAATAAGTTCTTAAGTGTTGAATTCTCCAGAATAAGCTGCTTAAAAGGCATGTTCCATTGGAAAATTAAATCAGTTCTCAAGTGTTGAATTCTCCAGACTGAGCTGCTTAAAAGGCATTTTTAATTTGAAAATTAAAGAAGTTTCTGAGTGCTGAGCCTGCAGGGAGGGGCTTCTGGAAAGCCAGATTTTTATTGGTAAATTGAATAAGTTTCTAAGTGTTGAATTCTCCAGAATGAGCTGCTTAAAAGGCAAGTTTAATTTGAAAATTAAATAAGTTTCTGAGTGTTGAATTCTCAAGGATAAGTTTTTAAAAACCATCTTTAATTTGAACGTTGAATAAGTTTCTAAGTTTTGAGTTCTCCAGAATGAGCTGCTTAAAAGGCAAGTTTAATTTGAAAATTAAATAAGATCTTAAGTGTTGAATTCTCTGGGATAAGCTTCTTAAAAGCCATCTTTAGTTGGAAAATTTAGATAAGTTTCTGAGTGTTGAATTCTCAAGAAGCTCCTTAAAAGCCATGTTTAATTGGAAAATTTAGATAATTAAGTGTTGAATTCTCCAGGTTGAGCTTCCTGGTTTTTAAAAGCCATCTTCAATTTGAAAATCGAGATGATTTTTAAGTGTTGAAATCTCTGGGATAAGTTTTTAAAAGCCATCTTTACTTGGAAAATTTGGATAAGTTTCTAAGTGTTGAGTTCTCCAGGATGAGCTGCTTAAAAGTCACTTTTCACCTGACAATTAAATAAGTTTCTAAGTGTTGAATTCTCGAGGATAAGTTTTTTCAAGCCGTATTTCATTGGAAAATTTAAATAATTTTAAGAGTTTAATTCTCAAGGATTTTTAAAATATTTTAAAGATTTTCTTTTTAAAAAGGGAGGAAAGTAGATTTAAATAAAAATAGATTTGAACAAGGAGGCAGGTTAACATTTATTAGTGATCAAAAATCAGTTTACTTTGGTGTCAGGGCTCGGGATTTGAACTCCTAAATGCCCCCAGACCCAAAATCCAGTGGGATTTGAGCTCCTAAACCACTCCTGACCCAAAATCCAGTGGGATTTGAGTTTATAAACCCCTCACTCCCAAAATCCAGTGGGATTTGAGCTCCTAAAACCCTCACACTCAAAATCCATTGGAGTTTGAGCTCCCAAACCCATTCAGTGAAATTTGGGCTCCTAAACCCCCCAGTCCCAAAATCCACTGGAGTTTGAGCTCCCAAACTCCCTCCAGTCCCAAAATCCAGTGGGGTTTGAGCTCCCAAACCCATTCAGTGGAGTTTGGGCTCCTAAACCCCTCACTCCCAAAATCCAGTGGGATTTTAGCTCCCAAATCCCCCAGACCCAAAATCCAGTGGGATTTGAGCTCCCATATCCCCCAATCCCAAAATCCAGTAGGATTTCAGCTCCTAAACCCCTCACACTCAAAACCCATTGGAATTTGAGCTCCCAAACAGTGGGTTCAGCTCCTAGACCTCACCCAAAACCCATTGGAATTTGAGTTCCCAAACCCCAAATCCAGTGGGATTTCAGCTCCTAAACCCCTCACACTCAAAACCCATTGGAGTTTGAGCTCCCAAACCCAAAATCCAGTGGGATTTGAGCTCCTAAACCCCTCACACTCAAAACCCATTGGAATTTGAGCTCCCAAACCCCAAATCCAGTGGGATTTGAGCTCCCCAAGCCCCCCAAACCCCAGTAGAGGAATTAGAGTTTATAAACCCCTCACTCCCAAAATCCAGTGGGATTTGAGCTCCTAATCCAC
Source organism: Myiozetetes cayanensis (assembly GCF_022539395.1). Lineage (NCBI taxonomy): Eukaryota > Metazoa > Chordata > Aves > Passeriformes > Tyrannidae > Myiozetetes > Myiozetetes cayanensis. The sequence goes on along the minus strand of NW_026087503.1, from coordinate 2,746 downwards.
TCCTGACCCAAAATCCCTTGGAATTTGAGCTCCCAAACTCCCCTAGACCCAAAATCCATTGGAATTTGAGCTCCTAAACCCCTGACTCCCAAAATCCAGTGGGATTTCAGCTCCTAAACCCCTCACACTCAAAACCCATTGGAGTTTGAGCTCCCAAACCCCAAATCCAGTGGGATTTGAGCTCCTAAACCCCTCACACTCAAAATCATTGGGATTTGAGCTCCTAAATCCCCCTCACTCCCAAAATCCAGTGGGATTTGAGCTCCCAAACTCCCCTAGACCCAAAATCCAGTGGGATTTGAGCTCCCAAACCTAGACCCAAAATCCAGTGGGATTTGAGCTCCTAAACCCCTCACACTCAAAACCCATTGGAGTTTGAGCTCCCAAACCCCAAATCCCAGTGGGATTTGACCTCCCAACCCCCCAGACCCAAAACCAGTGGAGTTTGAGCTCCCAAACCCATTCAGTGCATTTGGGGCTCCTAAACCCCTCACTCCCAAAATCCAGTGGGATTTCAGCTCCTAAACCCCTCACACTCAAAACCCATTGGACTTTGAGCTCCCAAACCCCAAATCCAGTGGGATTTGAGCTCCTAAACCCCAAATCCAGTGGGATTTGAGCTCCCCGAGCCCCCCAAACCTCACCCCCAGCGGGACAATTTGACCTCCCCGGACCCAGGGCCGCCTTTTCCCGACGAATTCCTCGTGTTCCCTGCCCTCCCCCACCCCCAAATCCGTGTTTTCCAGAAGTGCCTGAGCCGGGGGGAGCTGCAGGTCTCGCTGTCCTACCAGCCCGTGGCGCAGAGGATGACCGTGGTGGTGCTGAAGGCCCGGCACTTGCCAAAGATGGACATCACCGGCCTCTCAGGTAGAAGCTATTTTCTCCAGCTTGGAATTTATCTGGGGTTTGTTTGGTTTTTTTTTGGGAATTCTCCCCCGCCTCGTCCACTTTTCCACTCTTCCCAAGTCGAGCTGCAGCTCCTCTCGTGAGCCGCGGGGTCGTTGTGGGATTGTCGCGTTTGCCCGAACTCCTCGCGGGGTGAGGGACCCAAATCCTCTCTCCCTGCTGGGAGCACAAACAGTGGGGACATCCTTTGGGGTTTTCCAAAGGGGGAAGCATCTCCCTAAGGTGGATCTGTGGGATGAGGGCTTGGGATCCATCGGGGTGAGGGGCAACGAGGCCGAGCACCCTTTGGGGTCACAACAACCTCGAGCGCCCTTTGGGGTCACAACGACCCCGAGCGCCCTTTGGGGTCAAAACGACCCCGAGTTTCCTTTGGGGTCCCAATGACCTCAAAACCCCTTTGGGGTCACGACATCCCCGGGTTTTGGGGCAGGAAAAGGGCTGGAAAAGCGGGAAAGGGCCCGGAGGGGATGGTTGGCAGTGGTCTGGACACCATCCCAGGTGGGGAAGGAAGGGCGATGACACCAGGCCTGGAGCAGATTTTGGGGTGGGTTTGGGGACCCTGGTGGGACAAAGAGGGGCTGGGGAGTGTCCAGGGGAGGGGATGGAGATGGGGAAAGGGCTGGAGCACCAGGATTCCATGGCATTCCTGGCATTCCTGGCATTCCTGGCATTCCTGGCATTCCTGGCATTCCTGGCATTCCTGGCTCAGGGCTGGGGTGGCCCAGCAGGAGCAGGGAGGGGGTTCTGTGACCTCCCCACCCCAACACACCTCGAGGGCTGTGCCAACTTCTGGGAATTCAGGGAATTCAGGGGCTGGAGAAACTCCTGAGGGAGCTGGGGGGGCTCATACCGGAGAAAAGGAGGCTCAGGGGGGACCTCCTGGCTCTGGAATTCCCTGGCAGGTTTTACAGGCAGACCCCTCAGAGGGAAGGCAGATTAAAGCAGGCTAAGCCTAATTTAGGCCTATTTTAGGCCCAAAGATAAAGATAAAGACACTCTTTTTTAAAAATAAAAAAGGAGAAGCTCTCCCTGTGTGTTCTCCCACCAGAGGATGAATTTTTCCAGTGGCTGCTCTTCCACCTGCTTTAATTTTGTGAGGCTGAAGCCGCTGCTTTCCACCTCAAACTCATTTCAGCTGGATTAAAAAAAAAAAAAGAAAAAAGGTGAAAAACGAGTTTTGCAGCTCCAAAACTTCAGTGAAATGAGGGAAAAAAAAAAAAAAAAAAAAGAAGCCCTCAGTGCCTGGTGCCTCCATTGTAATCCCCAACGAGTGTCTGCATCAAGGGAGGCTTTGTCCTAAACTTCCTTCCCTTCCCGAGCCTTCCACTGGCTCAGGGAGTTTTCCACCTCCAGAGTCTTTGTTTGTCATTCAGTGAATTGTTCAGTTGGTGGTTTGGGTTATAATTTAAAAAAAAAAAAAAAAAATTAAAAAAAAATGCAGATGGTTCAGCTACTTGGCCGCTGAATTTTAGAGCCCTGCTGGAAAAATTTAAAAACTGGGATAGTTATTTACTTTAGGACTTCAGGGAATTTTAGAGCCCTGTTGGAAAAATATAAAAGCTAAGATAATTTAGCTCCTTACTTTAGGACTTCAGGGAATTTTAGAGCCTTGTTGGGAAAAATGATGCTTTGCAGGACCCCAGTGTTTCAGGCAGCCCTCAGCCTTTGTGGGATGCAATAATTAAAAATAATCCAGATAATTCAGCTTCTTGACCGCTGAATTTTGGAACCTTGCTGGAAAAATCTAAAAACTGAGATAATTTAGCTCCTTACTTTAGGACTTCAGTGAATTTTAGGGCCTTGTTGGGAAAAATGATGCTTTGCAGGACCCCAGTGTTTC
>NW_026087502.1:0-59196 GCF_022539395.1 Myiozetetes cayanensis | reverse complement strand
GGGAAATGGGGCTGGGAATGGGGAAAATGGGGGAAAATAGGGAGAAATGGGGAAAATGGGGCTGGGAATGGGGGAGAAAGGGGGAAAATGGGTTAAAAATGGGGAAAATGGGGGAAAATGGGGCTGGGAATGGGGGAGAAAGGGGAAAATGGGTTAAAAATGGGGAGAGAATGGGGAGAAATGGGGGAAAATGGGGCTGGGAATGGGGGAGAAAGGGGGAAATGGGGTTAAAAATGGGGAGAAATGGGGAGAAATGGGGAAAATGGGGCTGGGAATGGGGGAGAAAGGGAGAAAATGGGGTTAAAAATGGGGGAAATGGGGTAGGAAATGGGGGAGAAATGGGGAAAAAGGGTGAAAATGGGGGAAAAATGGGGAAAATGGGGAGAAATGGGGGAAAATGGGGCTGGGAATGGGGAGAAAGGGGGAAAATGGGTTAAAAATGGGGAAAATGGGGCTGGGAATGGGGGAGAAAGGGGGAGAAATGGGGAAAACAGGGTTAAAAATGGGGGAAATGGGTAGAAATGGGGGAAAGGGGGAAATGGGGAAAAATGGGGAGAAAATGGGGAAAATGGGGGAAAATGGGGCTGGGAATGGGGGAGAAAGGGGGAAAACAGGGTTAAAAATGGGAGAGAATGGAGGGAGAAATGGGGGAAATGGGGTGAAAATGGGGTTAAAAATGGGGGAGAGAATGGGGGAAATGGGAGAAAAGAGGGTGAAAATGGGGTTAGAAATGGGGGAGAAATGGGGAGAAATGGGGAAAATGGGGAAAATGGGGGAAAATGGGGCTGAGAAGGGAGGGAGAACATGGGGTGAGAATGGGAGGGAGAATGGGGGAAATGGGGGAAAATGGGGTGGAAATGGGGGAAAATGGGGGAAAATGGGGGGAGAACAGGGGGAAAATGGGGTGGAAATGGGGGGGAGAATGAGGTGAAAATGGGCTGGGAAATGGGGGGAAAATGGGGTGGAAATGGAGCTGAAAATGGGCTGGAAATGGGGGGAGAATGGGGTGGAAAATAGGGGGAGAATTGGGGGGGGAAATGGATTGGAAATGGGGGAAAATGGGGTGAAAATGGGGTGAAATTGGGGCTGAAAATGGGTGGAAAATGGGCTGGGAATGGGAAAATTGAGGAAAATGGGTGGAAAATGGGGCTGAAAATGGGCGAAAATGGGCTGAAAATTGGGGTAGAAATGAGTGGAAAATGGGCTGGAAATGGGGTTGGAAATGGGGTTGAAAATGGGGCTGAAAATGGGGGGAATGGGGTGGAAATGGGGGAAAATGAGCTGAAAATTGGGGTGAAAATGGGTGGAAAATGGGTTGGAAACGGGGGGGAAATGGGCTAAAAACGGGCTGGAAAATGAGTGGAAAATGGGGCTGGAAATGGGCTAAAAATGAGCTGAAAATTGGGGTAAAAATGAGTGGAAAATGGGCTAAAAATGGGGGAGAAATGGGCTGGAAATGGGCTAAAAATGAGCTGAAAATTGGGGTAAAAATGAGTGGAAAATGGGCTGAAAATGAGTGGAAAATGGGGCTGGAAATGGGCTAAAAATGAGCTAAAAATTGGGCTAAAATGAGGGGAAAAATGGGGTAAAATTGGCTGAAAATGGGTGGAAAATGGGGCTGGAAATGGGCTAAAAATGAGCTGAAAATTGGGGTAAAAATGAGTGGAAAATGGGTTGGAAATGGGTTAAAAATGAGCTGAAAATTGGGGTAAAAATGAGTGGAAAAATGGGGTAAAATTGGCTGAAAATGGGTGGAAAATGGGGTTGGAAATGGGCTGAAAATGAGCTGAAAATTGGGGTAAAAATGAGTGGAAAATGGGCTGGAAATGGGGCTGAAAATGGACTGGAAATGGGGAGGAAATGGGGTGAAATGGGTGGAAAATTGGCTGAAAATGGGTGGAAAATGGGCTAAAAATGGGTGGAAAATGGGCTAAAAATGGGTGGAAAAAGGGGGGAAAATAGGTGGAAAATGGGGTAAAATTGGCTGAAAATGGGATCAATTCACAGGGAAAACAGGGAATAAAATCCCCTGGGATATCCCCCAGGGAGGAATGGGATCCTCCCCCACTCAGAATCCTGGGATGATCCCGAGGGATCCACAGGGAGGGGCTGGAAAAAAGGGAGGGGTGGAATTTCCACCTGGATCCCGAAAAAAACTCCGGATTAGGGGGGGAAAAAATGAAAAAATCAGGATTTCAGGGGGAAAAAATGAAAAAAATCAGGATTTCAGGGGAAAAATGAAAAAATCAGGATTTTAGGGGGGAAATCGGTGGAAAACAGAGCAAAAAATTCAAATTTTAGGGATTTCCCCCCTCCAAAAAAAAAAAATCCAGGTGGAAAATGAGGGTTTTCCCAGAAAAAAAAGGAAAGATGAGGGAGTTGCCCCAGAAAACCCAGCCCAAAAATGGAGTTTTGGAGCTCCTTTGCCAAAAAAATAAGGGAAAAAGAAGTTTTAGGGATTTTTTTTCCTTAAAAACAGGGAAATCCGCAAGTTTTGGGGGGTTTTCCCCCAAAATCCAGCCCGAAAAGGGAAGTTTTGGAGGAGAAAAACAAAGTTTTCAGTCCCCACCCCTCCCAAATCCGAGCCCAAAATGACGTTTTTTAAGGAATTCCCCCCAGAAAAAACCAAAAAAAACCCCAAATCCCGGGAATTTTTCGCCCTCCCCCCTCCCCTAAAATAAAACGAGCTGGAAAAATCCAATTTTTCGGGATTATTTCCCAAATTTTCGGGGCTCTTTTCTGGCGGGGTTTTCTTCCTCTGAATTCCTCCCAAAAAAACGCCTTTTCCCCTTTTTTTTTGCCCCATTCCAGGGGTTTTTTTTCCTTTTCCCAACTGGAAAAATCCCCTTTTTTTTCTCCTCCCCTCCCCGCCCCTCCGCTTTTCCCGACTTTTCCTCACCTTTTTTTATCCGAGTTTTTCCTTTTTTCCCCCCACTTTTTTCCTACTTTTTTTTACTCCCGAAAAACTCCCGGAGCCGCTTCCCAAACTTCGAGCCGGGAGGGGTTGGGGGGGTGGGGAAAAAAAAAAAAAGAGGGGAAAAAAAAACCGAAAAAGGGGAGGGAAATTAAAAAAAATCGACGTAAATGGACGTAAATTTGCATTAAATTGTATAAATTAGCATAAATTTGCATAAACGGGGCGCGCGCGGCCGAAATTTGGGCCATAAAAGAGCAACGAGAGAGAAAAAAAATATTAATAATAAAAAAAATTGGGAATAAAAGGGCGGAGCGGGAAGAGAAGGGGAAAAGGGGGGAAAGCGAGGGACGATCCCGAGGGATCCTCGGGAATTCCAGAGGATTCCAGAGGGAGGAGGAGGGGAAAAAAAGGGGGAAAGGGAAATAGGGAAGAGGTGTTTTTTGGGAGGGAGAATTTGGTGGGAATTTGGGATCAGGGTGGGAAGAGGGAAAGGGGGGGTGGGGAGAGGACCCCTGGATCCCAAATCCCGGATCTGGATCCCAAATTTCCACCCCAGACCCCCAAATCCAGGATCTGGATCCCAAATCCCGGACCTGGATCCCAAATCCCACCCCAGAACCAACATCCTGGATCCCAAATTTCGCCCCCAGACCCCCAAATTCAGGATCTGGATCCCAAATCCCAGATCCAGATCCCAAATTCCCCTTCCCCAAATCCCAGACCTGGATCCCAAATTTCACCCCCATTCCCAGACCCAGATCCCAAATCCGGATCCAGATCCCAAATTTACCCCCAGACCTCCCAAATCCAGGATCTGGATCCCAAATTCCCTCCCTCCCCTCCCTCTCCTCCACCTTTCCCAAATCCCAGACCCGGATCTCAAATCCCGGACCTGGATCCCAAATTCCCTCCCTTCCCCAAATCCCGGATCTGGATCCCAAATCCCGGATCCAGATGCCAAATTACACCCCAGACACCCCCATGGATCGGATCCCAAATTTCTCCCCCAAATCCTCCAAATCCCGGACCTGGATCCAAAATTTCCCACCCCAAACCCTCCAAATCCCGGAGCCAGATCCCAAATTTCCCCCCCCAGACCCCCAAATCCAGGATCTGGATCCCAAATCCCAGACCTGGATCCCAAAATCCACCCAGACCAACACCCGGATCCCAAATTTCGCTCCCAGATCCCCCAAATCCAAGATCCGGATCCCAAATTTCACCCACCCCACCCCCTTTCCCAAATCCCAGACCTGGATCCCAAATTTCCACCCCCAATCCCAGACCCAGATCCCAAATCCCGGATCCAGATCCCAAATTTACCCCCGACCCCCAAATCCCGGATCTGGATCCCAAATTTCCCCAGACCCCCAAATCCCGGACCCGGATCCCAAATTTCCCACCTTGACCCCCAAATCCCAGATCCGGATCCCAAATCCACCCCAGACACCCCATGGAGCTGGATCCCAAATTTCCCCCAAACCCCCCAAATCCCAGATCCGGATCCCAAATTTCCCCCTTCCCCCAAATCCGGATCCGGATCCCAAATCCCAGACCCTGGATCCCCAAATCCCAGATCTGGATCCCAAATCCCCCTTGCCACCAAATCCTGGATCTGGATCCAAAATCCCAGACCCGGATCCCCAAATCCCAGATCCGGATCCCAAATTTCCCCCCTTCCCCCAAATCCCAGATCTGGATCCCAAATCCCAGATCTGGATCCCAAATTTCCCCCTTCTCCCAAATCCGGATCCAGATCCCAAATTTCCCCCCCTCCCCTCCCCCCAATTCCCAAGATTTTTCCATCAGGAATCAGCGGTGCGAGGAGGGGGGAGGGGCGGGACAATTAATTAATTAATTAATGGATTAATTAAAAGTGATTTTTTTCTTTAATTTACACCAGAAATAGTAAATGTTCCAGAATTCCTTAAAAAAACTCGGTATAGACAATAAATACAGTACAAAATTCCAGCCAGGAATCCTCCCCTCCCCTCGGGAATTTGGGATTAAGCCCCTCCCCACCCCCGCCCCTCCCCACCCCCAACCCCCTCCCCTCAGGCAGCGAATTCCCCCCAAATTTTGGGGGGAAAAAAAGGGGAAAAAAAACAACCCCCCCAGCTGGGATGGAATTCCTGGCGGGAAAAAGGGAGATTTTATCCCGAAATTTGGGGGAATTTGGGATTTTGGAGCCCAAAAATCGGGAGGTTTGGGGATGGAAAAGGAGATTTTTTTGGAGGGAAAAGGAGATTTTTTTGGGGATGGAAAAGGAGATTTTTTGGGAGGGAAAAGGAGATTTTTGGGGGGGGAAAAGGAGATTTTTGGAGGAAAAGGAGATTTTTGGAGGAAGAGGAGATTTTGGGGAAGAAGTTTTGGGGTTAAATGGGGTTTTGGGAAGAGGAGATTTTGGGTAGTTTTTTGGGGGAAAGAGGATTTTGAAGCCAAAAAATGAGGATTTGGGGCTAGAGGAGTTTTTGGGAATTTCGAGGTGGGTTTTTTGGGGGGAAAAGGGGGATTTTGGGGCAAAAAATGGAGATTTTTGGAGTTGGGAAAGGAGATTTTTGGGGTTTTTTGGGATGGATCCATCGGGCAGAAAAAGGGAAAAGTGGGATAAATATAAAAAAATTAGGAATAAATAAACCAATAAAGGGGAAAAAATTGGGATAAATAAGTGGGAAATGAGAGAAATCGGGATGTGAGGGGGAAAAATAAAGGAATGGATGGGAAAAAATGGGCAGAAAATTAAAAATATGGGGGGAAAATACAAATACGGGGTGAAAAAAGGGGGATAAAAAAAAGGATAAATAAAAAAGGGGATGAGGAATAAAATGGGATTGAGGGGAAAAAAAGGGATAAAAATGGGATGAAGGAAAATAAAAATAAATAGGTCAAAAAAGGGGATAAATAATTAAAAAATAGAGCCCAAGAGTGGGATAAATAAAGGGATTAAAAAAAAAAAGAGGGAATAAAATAATAAAAATAATTGGGATAAAAATAAACAGGGAAAAAATCAAAGGAATAAACAGGAATTCCTGGGGATTTTTGGGGGGTAAAAAAGTGGAATTTGGGGGATTTTTTGGGGGGTAAAAAGAGGAATTTGAGGGATTTTTTTGGGGGGGGGTAAAAAAGTGGAAATTGTGGGATAAAAAAGTGGAATTTGGGGGAATTTTTTCGGGGGAGTAAAAAGTGGAATTTGGGGGGTAAAAAATGTGGAATTTTGGGGGTTTTTTGGGGTTAAAAAAGCAGAATTTGGGTGTTTTTTTGGGGGGTGGGGCCGATCCACCCTTTGGGAATTCTGAGCCGTGGAAAAAACAACCCCAGTTTGGGGCTTTTTATGGAAAAAAAAAATCATCCAAAAAAAGCCGGAACTCGGCCCTGGGGCGGAGCCTTTGGAGCTTTTCCAGCCGGGAATTCCAGTCGGGAATTCCAGCCAAGAAACCTCCGCCTTTGCTGCTTCTCCCTCTTTTTTAACCCTGGAAAAAAACCCAAAAACCCCTCTTGGATTGGAAAATTGGGATTTTTTTAGGGGGGGGATTTGTTGAGATTTTGTGGAAAAATCCAGGAAATGAGGTGGGGAAAAAAAAAAAAAATCCCAGGAAAAATTCCCTCCTGGAATTTTCATTCCTGGATTTTTTTAACCCCCTGGGATGGTAAAATTCCCCTGGAAAATGGGATTATTCCCTCCAAAATAAAACCCAAAAACAGGGAAAAGTGGGAAAAAAGAGGGAAAAGGGGGTGGGAAAATGCTCTTTTTTTTCCATCAGAAATTGGGATTTTTGGGAGGCGGGAATGGAGGATTTTGGAGGGGGGGGGAAAGGAGGGAAAAGTGGGATCAGATCCCACCTGGAATGATGGAACTCCTTGGAAAATTCCCCTGGATTTCCCTCCCCCATTTTTTTCTTTTTTAATGGGAATTTTTGGGGTGGGATTTAAGGAGGATCCAAAACAAAAAAAAAATCTCTGGAACTCCATTCAGGGAAAAAAAAATTGGAATTTTGGGAATAATAATAATAATAATAAAAAAAAAAGCTGCGATTCTGCCCCTTTTTTTCATGGGAATTTTCGAGGTGGGAAAAAAGATCCCAAAAATCTCCAAAAATAAAGGGAAAGTTTGGAATTTTCATCCCTTTTTTTTTTGGGGGGGGGGGGGATTTTTGGGGATGGAATTTGGGAAGAATCCTGGAAAAGATCCCCCAAAAAACCTCATTTTATGGGAAAAAAGAGGAGGAAGGGGAAGAGTTTTGTGCTTGTTCCCAATCCCAGGGATTTGGGATCATCCCCCTGTTCCCATCCTGGAAATTTGGGATCATCCCCCTGTTCCCATCCCAAGGATTCTGGGATGTTCCCAACCCTCCTCAGTCACAGTTCCTATGGAATTCCGAGCTCTCCCTCCCATCCCAAAATCCCAGGGTTCTTTTACCTGGAATTCCCCCAGGGAATCCAGGTCTGGCCCATCCCAAAATTCCAGGTCTGACCCATCCCAAAATTCCAGGCCTGTCCCATCCCAATCCCAATCCCAGGGGTTCCTCAGCCCCAATTCCCAAGGAATTCCCATCTCTCCATCCCATCCCAATCCCAATCCCATTCCAGGGAGGTTCCTCACCCCCACTTCCCAAGGAATTTCCATTTCTCCATCCCAATTCCCAAGGAATTGGTGTCTCTCCATCCATCCCATCCCATCCCAATCCCATTCCAGGGGTTCCTCAGCCCCAATTCCCAAGGAATTCCCATCCCAATCCCATCCCAGGGAGTTCCTCACCCCCAATTCCCAAGGAATTCCCATCTCTCCATCCCATTCCAGGGGGTTCCTCAGCCCCAATTCCCAAGGAATTCCCATCCCAATCCCAAAATCCCAGGGGTTCCTCACCCCCAATTCCCGTGGGATTCCAATCTCTCCATCCCCAATCCCAATCCCCATTTTTGGGGGGGTTTTTGGGGTTTTTTGGGGGTTGGGGGTGTCTCCAATTCCCATTTTTCCCAATTTTTTTTCCCCCTTTTTTCCATCCTCATCCCTTCCCTGCTCCTCTGCTCGACGGCCCCGTTTTGGTGCCGGTGCCGTTACCGGTGCCAGGACAATTTTGGGGGGGTTTTGGGGGAGTTTTTGGGGTTTTTTTGGAGGTTGGGGGTGTCTCCAATTCCTAATTTTTCCCCCTTTTCCATCCTCATCCCTTCCCTCCTCATCTCCTCAACGTCCCGTTGGTTCCCACGCCCCATTTCGGTGCCAGTGTCACCGTTACGTTACCAGGATGATTTGGGGGTTTTTGGGGGTTTTGGGGGTTGGGGGTGTCTCCAATTCCCAATTTCCCCCTTTTTCCATCCTCATCCCTTCCCTCCTCATCTCCTCAACGTCCCGTTGGCTCCCAGGCCCCCTTTCGGTGCCGTTACCGGTGCCGTTACCGGTGCCGTTACCTGTGGTGTTGCCAATTTTGGGGGGGTTTTGGGGGTGGATTTTGGGGGAATTTTGGGGGGTTGGGGGTGTCTCCAATTCCCAATTTTTCCCCCTTTTTTCCATCCTCATCCCTTCTCTCCTCATCTCCTCAAAATCCCTGTTTTGGTGCCGGTGCCGTTACCGTTACCAGGACGATTTTGGGGGGGTTTTAGGGGAGTTTTTGGGGTTTTTTTGGGGGTTGGGGGTGTCTCCAATTCCCAATTTTTCCCCCCTTTCTCCATCCTCATCCCTTCCCTCCTCATCTCCTCAACGTCCCGTTGGTTCCCACGCCCCCATTTCGGTGCCAGTGTCACCGTTACCGTTACCAGGATGATTTGGGGGGGTTTTGGGGGGTTTTTTGGGGGTTGGGGGTGTCTCCAATTCCCAATTTTTCCCCCTTTTTCCATCCTCATCCCTTCCCTCCTCTCCTCAACGTCCCGTTGGCTCCCAGGCCCCCCTTTCGGTGCCGTTACCGGTGCTGTTACCAGGACGATTTTGGGGGGGTTTTGGGGGTCAGAAAGGGGTTTTGGGGGTATCTCCAATTCCCAATTTTTCCCCCCTTTTTCCATCCTCATCCCTTCCCTCCTCATCTCCTCAACATCCTGTTGGCTCCCCTTTTGGGCCGGTGCCGGTGTCACCGTTACCGTTACCAGGACAATTTTGGGGTGGATTTTGGGGGAATTTTTAGGGGTTGGGGGTGTCTCCAATTCCCAATTTCCCCCTCTCCATCCTCATCCCTTCCCTCCTCTCCTCAACGTCCCGTTGGCCCCCGTTTCGGGTCGGTGCCGTTTTGGTGCCGCCGTTACCGTTACCGGGACGATTTTGGGGGGTTTTTGGGGGGCAAAAAGGGGCTTTGGGGGGGTCTCCAATTCCCAATTTTTCCCCCCTTTCCATCCTCATCCTTTCCTTCCTCATCTCCTCAACGTCCCATTGGCTCCCCTTTCGAACCGGTGCCATTTTGGTGCCGGTGTCGCCGTTACCGTTACCAGGACAATTTTGGGGGGGTTTTTGGGGGTCAAAAAGGGGATTGGGGGTGTCTCCAATTCCCAATTTCCCCCTCTCCATCCTCATCCCTTCCCTCATCTCCTCAACGTCCCGTTGGCTCCCCTTTCGAACCGGTGCCGTTTTGGTGCCGCCGTTACCGTTACCGGGACGATTTCAGGGGTTGCTTCTTGGGGAAGGGGGGGGTCAAAAAGGGGTCTCCAATTCCCAATTTTCCCCCTTTCCATCCTCATCCCTTCCCTCCTCCTCTCCTCAACGTCCCGTTGGCTCCCAGGCCCCCCTTTCGGGTCGGTGCTGTTTCGGTGCCGGTGTCACCGTTACCGTTACCAGGACAATTTTGGGGGAGTTTTTGGGGGTCAAAAAGGGGTCTCCAATTCCCAATTTTTCCCCCCTTTTTCCATCCTCATCCCTTCCCTCCTCTCCTCAACGTCCCGTTGGCCCCCTTTCGAACCGGTGCCGTTCCGGTGTCACCGTTACCGTTACCAGGACAATTTTGGGGGAGTTTTGGGGGGTCAAAAAGGGGATTGGGGGTGTCTCCAATTCCCAATTTCCCCCCTTTTTCCATCCTCATCCCTTCCCTCCTCCTCTCCTCAACGTCCCGTTGGCTCCCCTTTCGGGCCGGTGCCGTTTTGGTGCCGCCGTTACCGTTACCGGGACAATTTTGGGGGTGGATTTTGGGGGGTTTTTGGGGGTTGGGGGTCTCCAATTCCCAATTTTTCCCCCCTTTTTCCATCCTCATCCCTTCCCTCCTCATCTCCTCAACGTCCCGTTGGCTCCCCTTTCGAACCGGTGCCGTTGCCGCCGTTACCGTTACCGGGACGATTTCGGGGGGGTTTTGGGGGGTCAAAAAGGGGCTTTGGGGGTGTCTCCAATTCCCAATTTCCCCCTTTCCGTCCTCATCCCTTCCCTCCTCATCTCCTCAACGTCCCGTTGGCTCCCCTTTCGGGCCGGTGCCGTTTTGGTGCCGCCGTTACCGTTACCGAGACGATTTCAGGGTTGCTTCTTGGGGAAGGGGGGGTCAAAAAGGGGGTCTCCAATCCCCAATTTTTTTCCACTCCCCTCCCCCTTCTCCCTCTCCCTCTCTCTCTCTCCATCCTCATCCCTTCCCCGGTCATCTGGGCAACGTCCTGCTGGCCCCGAGGCCGCCGTTGTGGGGTGGTGGTGGCGGTGCCGGCTCGTGGTGCCTGCGGTGGGGGAGCTGTGGTGGGTGCTGAGGGTGCTGGGGGTGCTGAGGGTGCTGAGGGGGGTGCTGAGGGTGCTGGGGGGTGCTGGGGGTGCGGGTGGGCGCCGGCACAGGGCCCTGGGGGGGTCCTGGGGGGCTGCTGCAGGTTGAGGATGCTGTCGATGGCGCTCTGCAGGTGCTCGCTCAGGGCGTCGTCGCGGGGGCTGTCGCTGCTCGAGAAGCTCGCCTTGTCCACCCGCCCTTCCTCCTCCTCATCCTCCTCCTCCTCTTCCTCCTCTTCCTCTTCTTCCTCCTCCTCCTCCTCCTCCTCCCGCTCCTCCTTGCGCCGTTTGGGCGACGGCGGCGACGACACCGACGGGCCCAGCGGCTCCCAGGGCGGCTCCTCCTCCTCCTCCTCCTCCTCCTCGTCCTCCTCCCGTCCTCCTCCTGCGCACCCTTCATCATCATCAGCATCATCCCCCCCCCTCCTCCTGCGTCCTCCTCGTCCTCCTCGTCCTCGGAGAAGCCCCCAGGGTGGTGCTGTTGGTGTTGTTGGTGTTGTTGGTGTTGTTGGTGTTGTTGGTGTTGTTGGTGCTGCCGGTGCCGCTCCAGCCCCGTCGTCGTCGCCGTCGTCGTCACCCCCGTGGGTTTCCCCCCCCGGGGTCTCTGTGGGGGTGCCGGGGGTGGCTCGGGGGGTCTTCCCCCCCCCCTCAGGGCCGTGATCACCGGGGGCCTCCTGGGCTGCTGGTGGTGGTGGTGATGATGGTGATGGTGGTGATGGTGGTGATCCCTCAGCGCGTGCTGGGACGGCTGGGACTGCTGGGGGGGGGTCTGGGGAGGTTGGGGGTGATTTTGGGACTGTTGGGGATGATTTTGGGATTGCTGGGGATGATTTTGGGATTGCTGGGGATGATTTTGGGATTGCTGGGGATGATTTTGGGGCTGTTGTGGGTGGTTCTGGGATGGTTGGGGGTGGTTTTGGGATGGCTGGGGATGATTCTGGGGATGTTGGGGATGATTCTGGGATTGCTGGGGATGATTTTGGGGCGGCTGGGGATGATTTTGGGATGGCTGGGGACAATTTTGGGGCTGTTGGGGATGATTTTGAGGCTGCTGGGGACAATTTTGAGGCTGCTGGGGACGATTCTGGGGCTCCTCCCGGTAGGTTTTGCGCAGGGGGAGGCGGCAGGGGGTGCCGGGCGGGGGGTTTCCTCTCCAGGGTCCCGTTCACCGCTGCCGTTCCTGGTGTTATTCCCGGTGTTGTCATTCCCTGAATTCCCGGAGCCATTCCCTGAATTCCTGGCGCTCCGTGGACGGGATCCAGGGCCGTGTTGTGAACCACCTTGCTCAGCCCGGCCTCCTGCTTGATCTTGAGCTTGAGGCCGATGCGGCTCCGCGCCTCGTACGTCTTCATGGGGGGGCGGCTGCGCGAGGGCAGCGGCCCCTCCTCGTCCCCTCCCCACCCCGGCACCGCGCCTGGGGAGGGGAGGGGCAGGGGGTGGGGAGGCCCGGGGTCCCGGGGGAGGGGTCCCCCAGCCAGGTGACCGAGGGGAGCCCCCGCGCTTGATCAGCAGCCGGGGAGGGGCCGGAGGGGAGGGGCCGAGGGTTTGGGGGGCTCCGAGGGTTTGGGGAGGGGGCGGGGCAGGAGGAGGAGGAGGAGGAGGAGGAGGAGGAGGAAGGAGGGGGAAGGGAGTGGGGGCGGGAGGAGGAGGAGGAGGAGGAGGAGGAGGAGGTGACGACGTATTCGTCTGCAAGGGAAAGGAGGGGCTCGTTAGTTAATTAACTCATTAATTAAATTAGATCATTAATTAATAGGGTCCCCTGTGCTTCTTTCCCACCCCCCCATCCCCCTTTTTCCCACCCCAGATGTTCCTCTGGCTCTGGGAATTCAACCCCCTGGAATCCCAGAGGTGAAGGAACCGGATCTGGAACTTGGATTGACCTTTGATTGGCCCCTGATTGACCTTTGATCGGCCTCTGATTGACCTTTGATCGACCTCTGATTGACCTTTAATTGGCCTCTGATTGACCTTTGATCGGCCTCTGATTGACCTTTGATCGACCTCTGATTGACCTTTGATTGACCTCTGACCTTTGATCGACCTCTGATTGACCTTTGATTGGTTTCTGATTGACTTTTGATTGGTTTCTGATTGACCTTTGATTGGCCTCTGATTGACCTTTAATTGACCTCTGATTGACCTTTGATTGGCCTCTGATTGACCTTTGGTCGACCTCTGATTGACCTTTAATCGACCTCTGATTGACCTTTGATTGGTCTCTGACCTTTGATTGACCTCTGATTGACCTTTGGTCAGCCTCTGACTTTTGATTGACCTCTGATTGACCTTTGATCGACCTCTGATTGACCTTTGATCGACCTCTGATTGACCTTTGATCAGCCTCTGATTGACCTTTAATTGGCCTTGGATTGACCTTTGATCGGTCTCTGATTGACCTTTGATTGGCCTTTGATTGACCTTTAATTGGTCTCTCATAGATCCTCCACAGCCCTCGGTAACCCCCTCAAATCCCAGGAATTCCAGCCCAATCCCTGGGAATTCCACCCCAAACCCCAGAAATCGGACCCCAAACCCCAAGAACTCCATCCCAATCCCTCGGAATTCCACCCCAAACCCCACGAACTCCATCCCAAACCCCAAAAATTCCACCCCAAACCCCAAAAATTCCACCTCAAACCCCAAGAACTCCATCCCAATCCCTTGGAATTCCACCCCAAACCTCACAAATTCCACCCCAAACCCCAGGAACTCCATCCCAAACCCCAAAAATTCCACCCCAAACCCCAGAAATCGGATCCCAAACCCAACAAATTCCACCCCAAACCCCAAGAACTCCATCCCAAACCCCACAAATTCCATCCCAATCCCTGAATTCACCCCAAACCCCAGGAATCCCCCATCCCATGGCAAATCCCCCATTCCCACTCCCGCTCCTCTGCGAGGTCCTCCGCCATTCCCAACCCCGTTTTCCCCATTTTTCCCGTTTTCCCATTTTCCCCATTTTTCCCGTTTCCCCCATTTTTCCGTTTCCCATTTTCCCGTTTTCCCCATTTTCCCATTTTCCCCCATTTTCCGTTTCCCCTTTTCCCGTTTTCCCCATTTTCCCATTTCCCCCATTTTCCCATTTTCCCCATTTTCCCCATTTTTCCCCCGTTTCCCCGTTTTCCCCATTTTCCGTTTTCCCCATTTTCCCGTTTCCCCATTTCCATTTTCCCCATTTTTCCTTTTTCCCCATTTTCCCATTTTTCCATTTTCCCATTTTCCCCGTTTTCCCATTTTCCCTGTTTTCCCCATTTTCCCATTTCCCCCATTTTCCCCCATTTTCCCCGTTTTTCCCCCATTTTTCCCCCATTTTCCCCCCGTTTTTCCCGGTTTTTCCCCCCATCCCACCTGGTTTGTCCCGGGCCAGCTGTCGGTCGAGGGCCAGCGCCGTCTTCTCCTCCTGGATGAACATGCGGTCGATCATCACCATCTCTGCCGAGGGGCTCACCCGCTGTGGGAACAACAACAACGGGAATGAACACTGGGAATGTGCCGGGAATGGGATGGGAATGGAGTGGGAATGGGATGGGAATGGAGTGGGAATGGGCTGGGAATGGACATGCGGTCGATCATCACCATCTCGGCCGAGGGGCTCACCCGCTGTGGGAACAACCACGGGAATAAACACCCGGAATGGGATGGGAATGGGATGGGAATGGGATGGGAATGGAGTGGGAATGGGATGGGAATGGAGTGGGAATGGAGTGGGAATGGGATGGGAATGGACATGCGGTCGATCATCACCATCTCGGCCGAGGGGCTCACCCGCTGCCAAACAACAACGGGAATAAACACCGGGAATGGGATGGGAATGGAGTGGGAATGGGGTGGGAATGGAGTGGGAATGGGGTGGGAATGGAGTGGGAATGGAGTGGGAATGGGATGGGAATGGGATGGGAATGGGATGGGAATGGACATGCGGTCGATCATCACCATCTTGGCCGAGGGGCTCACCCGCTGTGGGAACAATCACGGGAATAAACACCCGGAATGGGATGGGAATGGGATGGGAATGGGATGGGAATGGGATGGGAATGGGATGGGAATGGACATGCGGTCGATCATCACCATCTCGGCCGAGGGGCTCACCCGCTGTGGGATAATGACGGGAATGAACACCCGGAATGTACCGGGAATGGGATGGGAATGGGATGGGAATGGGATGGGAATGGAGTGGGAATGGGGTGGGAATGGGATGGGAATGGACACGCGGTCGATCATCACCATCTCAGCCAAGGGGCTCACCCGCTGTGGGATAACGACGGGAATAAACACCGGGAATGGGATGGGAATGGGATGGGAATGGGATGGGAATGGACTGGGAATGGAGTGGGAATGGGATGGGAATGGGATGGGAATGGACTGGGAATGGACATTCACCCGCTGCCAAACAACCCCGCAATGAACACCCGGAACGCCGGGAATGGGGACGGGAATGGGGTGGGAATGGACAGGGAATGGGCTGGGAATGGACTGGGAATGGACTGGGAACGGCGTGGGAATGGAGTGGGAATGGGCTGGGAATGGACTGGGAACGGACTGGGAATGGAGTGGGAACGGACTGGGAATGGTGGGAATGGACTGGGAAGGTTTGGGAAGGGAAGGTTTGGGAAGGTTTGGGAAGGTTTGGGAAGGTTTGGGAAGGTTTGGGAAGGGAAGGGAAGGGAAGGGAAGGGAAGGGAAGGGAAGGGAAGGGAAGGGAAGGGAAGGTTTGGGAAGGGAAGGGAAGGAAGGTTTGGGAAGGAAGGAAGGTTTGGGAAGGGAAGGTTTGGGAAGGGAAGGTTTGGGAAGGGAAGGGAAGGGAAGGGAAGGAAGGAAGGGAAGGGAAGGAAGGGAAGGGAAGGGAAGGGAATGGAAGGTTTGGGAAGGGAAGGGAAGGTTTGGGAAGGGAAGGGAAGGTTTGGGAAGGGAAGGGAATGGAAGGGAATGGAAGGAATGGAAGGGAAGGGAAGGGAAGGAAGGGAAGGAAGGGAAGGGAAGGGAAGGTTTGGGAAGGAAGGGAAGGTTTGGGAAGGGAAGGTTTGGGAATGGAAGGGAAGGGAAGGGAAGGGAAGGGAAGGAAGGGAAGGAAGGAAGGAAGGAAGGAAGGAAGGAAGGAAGGAAGGAAGGAAGGAAGGGAAGGAAGGAAGGAAAGTTTGGGAAGGGAAGGTTTGGGAAGTGTTGGGAAGGGAAGGGAAGGGAAGGGAAGATTTGGGAAGGGAAGGTTTGGGAAGGTTTGGGGAGGTTTGGGAAGGTTTGGGAAGGTTTGGGAAGCCCTGGGAATGCCGGGAACGCTGGGAACGGGCAGGGAACCCACCCTGGACTCCTCGAGGAGGAGCAGCCGGTACTTGTTGAGCATCGCCCGCGTCCGGCGCAGCAGCTGCTCCGACACCGCCGCAAACTCCTCGTCCACTGACCGGGAAAACAGCCGGAAAATCACGGGATAAATGTGGGATAATCGTGGGATAATCGTGGGATAATGGTGGGATAATAACAGGGATAATGGGAGAACAGGATAATAACGGGAATGGGGATAAAAGAGAATGACCCCATCCCAAACTCCTCGTCCACTGCCCGGGAAAACAGCCGGAAAATCAACGGATAAATGTGGGATAATCACGGGATAATGATGGGATAATGGTGGGATAATAATGGGATAATGGGAGAACAGGATAATAATGGGAATGGAGATAAAAGGATAACTCCTCGTCCACTGCCCGGGAAAATCACAGGGATAAATGTGGGATAAATGTGGGATAATCACATGATAATGATGGGATAATCACAGGGATAATGGTAGAACAGGATAATAACGGGAATGGGGATAAAAGGATAACGACCCCGCTGCAAACTCCTCATCCACTGCCCGGGAAAACAGCCGGGAAATCAACGGATAAATGGGGGATAAATGGTGGGATAATCACATGATAATAATGGGATAAGAACAGGGATAATGGGAGAACAGGATAATAATGGGAATGGGGATAAAAGGAGAACGACCCCATCCCAAACTCCTCGTCCACTGGCAGGGAAAACAGCCGGGAAAATCATGGGATGATGGTGAGATAAATGTGGGATAATCATGGGATAATCACATCATAATCATGGGATAATAATACAAATAATAATGGGATAATAGTGGGATAATAGCACAGATAATCACAGGATAATCACTGGATAATCACGGGATAAGCCTGGTATAACAATGCCATAATAACACGGATAATCAAGGGATAATCATGGGATAATCAAGGGATAATAACACAAATAATCACAGAATAATCATGGGATAATCAAGGGATAATAACACAGATAATCATGGGATAATCATAGCATAATAACAGGATAATCATGGGATAACCACGGGATAACGGAGGGATAATCATGGGAACGGGGATAACGGGATAACGACCCCGCCCGCTGTTATCCCAGTGTTATTTCTGGCATTCCCATTATTCCCATTGTTATTCCTGGCATTCCGAGGGCTGTGGGAGCATCCCCTGGCAGACCCCTGGTTATCCCCCAATCCCAGAGCTCCCATCCCGTTATCCCCCAATCCCAGGGTTCCCATTCCCGTTATCCCCCAATCCCAAAGCCTCCCATCCCATTATCCCAAAATCCCAGAGCTCCCCATCCCATTATCCCCCAATCCCAGAGCTCCCATCCCTGTTATCCCCCAATCCCAGACCCCCAGCATTCCCAGAATTCCTCTCTCACCCCTCCTGGCACTCCGAGGGCTGTGGGAGCATCCTCTGTTATCCCCCAATCCCAGGGCTCCCATCCCATTATCCCACATTCCCAGGGTTCCCATCCCGTTATCCCCCATTCCCATCATTCCCATCATTCCCAAAATTCCCAACATTCCCAGAATTCCCATCTCTCACCCCTCCTGCACTCCTCGGGCTGGGGAGCATCCCTTGGTAGATCCCTGGTTATCCCACATTCCCAGAGCTCCCATCCCTGTTATCCCCCAATCCCAGGATTCCCATCCCTGTCATCCCCCATTCCCAGACCCCCAGCATTCCCATCATTCCCAGAATTCCCCTCTCACCCCTCCTGCACTCCTCGGGCTGTGGGAGCATCCCTCTGGTATCCCCCAATCCCAGAGCTCCCATCCCGTTATCCCACATTCCCAGGGTTCCCATCCCCGTTATCCCCCAATCCCAAGACCCCCAGCATTCCCAGAATTCCCGTCATTCCCATCTCTCACCCCTGCGGCACTCCGAGGGCTGGGGGAGCATCCCTTGGTAGACCCCTGGTTATCCCACAATCCCAAAGCCTCCCATCCCATTATCCCCCAATCCCAGAGCTCCCATCCCATTATCCCCCAATCCCAGAGCTCCCATCCCATTATCCCCCATTCCCAGCATTCCCATCATTCCCAGAATTCCCGTCATTCCCATCTCTCACCCCTCCTGCACTCCTCTGGCTGTGGGAGCATCCCTTGGTAGACCCCTGGTTATCCCCCAATCCCAGAGCTCCCATCCCATTATCCCACATTCCCAGAGCTCCCATCCCATTATCCCCCATTCCCACCATTCCCAGCATTCCCATCATTCCCGGTATTCCCGTCATTCCCATCTCTCACCCCTCCTGCACTCCTCGGGCTGGGGGAGCATCCCTTGGTAGACCCCTGGTTATCCCCCAATCCCAGAGTTCCCATCCCATTATCCCCCATTCCCAGAGCTCCCATCCCATTATCCCCCAATCCCAGAGCTCACATCCCCATTATCCCACATTCCCATCATTCCCAGCATTCCCAGCATTCCCAGAATTCCCAGAAATCCCATCTCTCACCCCTCCTGCACTCCTCGGGCTGTGGGAGCATCCCTTGGTAGACCCCTGGTTATCCCCCAATCCCAGAGCTCCCATCCCATTATCCCCCATTCCCAGGGTTCCCATCCCATTATCCCCCATTCCCACCATTCCCATCATTCCCATCATTCCCAGAATTCCCGTCATTCCCATCTCTCACCCCTCCTGCACTCCTCGGGCTGTGGGAGCATCCCTTGGTAGACCCCTGGTTATCCCCCAATCCCAGGGCTCCCATCCCGTTATCCCCCATTCCCAGATCCCCCATCATTCCCGGCATTCCCAGCCCCCTGGCATTCCCAGAATTCCCAGAATTCCCATCTCACCCCTCCTGCACTCCTCGGGCTGCGGGAGCATCCCTTGGTAGATCCCTGGTTATCCCCCAATCCCAGGGCTCTCATCCCATTATCCCACATTCCCAGGGTTCCCATCCCATTATCCCCCATTCCCAGCATTCCCATCATTCCCAGCATTCCCAGGATTCCCTCTCACCCCTCCTGCACTCCGAGGGCTGGGGGAGCATCCCTTGGTAGACGTGGTAGGGGAGGAGCCTCCGGAGGGCGTCGCCCACGGAGCGGAAGCGGCTCCGGAATTCCGGGTGCAGCACCGAGCCCTGGTGCTTGTGCAGCTGCTCCAGGAGGCTGGGAAAGGGGAAAATTCCCAAATTATCCACACCAATCCCATGGAATTCCCAAATTAACCACACCAGAAAAATGGGAATTCCCGAATTAGAGCTGCCAAAAAATGGGAATTCCCAAATTATGGATCCCAAAAAACCAGGTGCTTGTGCAGCTGCTCCAGAAGGCTGGGAAAGGGGGGAAAATTCCCAAATTATCCACACCAGGAAACGGGAATTCCCAAATTATGGATCCCAAAAAACGGGAATTGCCAAGTTATGGCTCTTGCATCCACAGAATTCCCAAATTACTGACCCCTAAAAAAATGGAAATTCCCAAATTATGGACAAAAAACCCCCCAGAAATTCCCAAATTACCGACACAAAAAAATCAGGAATTCCAAAATTACGGACACAAAAAACCCACGGGAATTCCCAAATTACAGATCCCAAAAAATGGGAATTCCCAAATTATGCATCCCAAAAAACCAGGTGCTTGTGCAGCTGCTCCAGAAGGCTGAGAAAGGGGGGAAAATTCCCAAATTATCCACACCAATCCCATGGAATTCCCAAGTTATCCACACCAGAAAAATGGGAATTCCCAAATTATGGATCCCCAAAAACCAGGTGCTTGTGCAGCTGCTCCAGGAGGCTGGGAAAGGGGGGGAAAATTCCCAAATTATCCACACCAATCCCACGGAATTCCCAAATTACCCACACCAGAAAATAGGAATTCCCGAATTATGGACACCAAAGAATGGGAATTCCCAAGTTACAGCTCTCACATCCACAGAATTCCCAATTTACGGCCCCCAAATCCCACAAAATTCCTATATTACCAACCCCCCCAAAAAAATGGGAATTCCCAAATTATGGACAAAAAACCCCCCAAAAATTCCCAAATTACCGACACCACAAAAAAATCAGGAATTCCAAAATTACGGACTCAAAAAACCCACGGGAATTCCCAAGTTACAGATCCCAAAAAATGGGAATTCCCAAATTATGGATCCCAAAAAACCAGGTGCTTGTGCAGCTGCTCCAGGAGGCTGGGAAAGGCAGGGAATTCCCAAATTATCCACACCAATCCCACGGAATTCCCGAATTACAACCAACAAAAAAATGGGAATTCCCAAATTATGGATCCCAAAAAACCAGGTGCTTGTGCAGCTGCTCCAGGAGGCTGGGAAAGGGGGGGAATTCCCAAATTATCCACACCAGGAAACGGAATTCCCGAATTATGGACACCAAAAAATGGGAATTCCCGATTTATGGACACCAAAAAATGGGAATTCCCAAGTTACAGCTCTCCAATCCACAGAATTCCCAATTTACGGCCCCCAATCCCACAGAATTCCCAAGTTACCAACCCCCAAAAAAATGGGAATTCCCAAATTATGGACAAAAAACCCCCCAAAAATTCCCAAATTACCGACACCACAAAAAAATCAGGAATTCCAAAATTACGGACTCAAAAAAACCACGGGAATTCCCAAGTTACAGATCCCAAAAAATAGGAATTCCCAAATTACGGATCCCCAAAAACCAGGTGCTTGTGCAGCTGCTCCAGGAGGCTGGGAAAGGGGGGGAAATTCCCAAATTATCCACACCAATCCCATGGAATTCCCAAATTACCCACACCAGAAAATGTGAATTCCCGAATCACGGACACCAAAGAATGGGAATTCCCAATTTACAGCTCTCACATCCACAGAATTCCCAAATTACAGACCCCAAATCCCACAGAATTCCCAAATTACAGAACCCAAAAAATGGGAGTTGCCAAATTACTGACCCCCAAAAAAGGGGAATTCCCAAATTACAGATGCCAAAAAATGAAAATTCCCAAATTATGGCCACCAAAAAACAAGAATTCCCAAATTACAGACCCCCAAAAAATGGGAATTCCCAAATTATGGATCCCAAAAAGAGCCGGGAATTCCCAAAATACAGACCCCCAAAAAATGGGAATTCCCAAATTACAGACTCCACACCCAAGGAATTCCCAAATTCCAGCTCCCAATCCCACAGAATTCCCAAATCACGGCCCCCCCACCCCCTGGAACTGGGACCAAATTCCCCATTTCTGGCATCAACAGGGCTGAAATTCCCGATTTTCCGGCCGCCCTCCCGCCTGGAATCCCCCCAGCATTCCCAGAATTCCCAGAATTCCCAGAATTCCCAACATTCCCGGAATTCTCACCAGGCCTCCTTGCTGGGCTGCAGCGCCGGCGCCTTCTTCACAACCTCCAACTGCAAGGGGGAATTCCCGGGATTTGGGGTCAGTTCAGGGATTTGGGGAGGGATTCCCGGGATTTGGGGGGAATTCCCGGGATTTGGGGTCAGTCCAGGGATTTGGGAGGGAATTCCCAGGATTTGGGAGGGATTCCAGGGATTTTGGGGGGAATTCCTGGGATTTGGGGGGGGTAATTCCAGGGATTTGGGGAGGGATTCCCAGGATTTGGGGTCAGTCCAGGGATTTGTGGGGAGATTCTTGGGATTTGGGGGAGATTCCAGGGATTTGGGGGAGAAATTCCCAGAGTTTGGGGAATTCCCAGGATTTGAGGGAGACTCCCAAGATTTGGGGGGGAATTCCTGAGATTTAAGGGGTGAATTCCCAGGATTTGGGGGCAATTCTCAGGATCTGAGGATGAATTCCCAGGATTTAGGGCTGAATTCCCAGGATTTGGGGCCGAATTCCCAGGATTTGGGGGCAATTCTCAGGATCTGAGTGTGAATTCCAGGGATTTGGGGCTGAATTCCCAAGATTTGAGGGTGAATTCCCAGGATTTGGGGGCAAATTCCCAGGATTTGGGGGCAATTCCCGGGATTTGAGGGTGAATTCCCAAAATTTGGGGGCAATCCCCAGGATTTGGGGGTGAATTCCCAGGATTTGGGGGTGAATTCCTGAGATTTAAGGGCTGAATTCCCAGGATTTGGGGGCAATTCCCGGGATTTGGGGGCAAATTCCCGGGATTTGGGGCCAAATTCCCAGGATTTGGGGGCAATTCTCAGGATCTGAGTGTGAATTCCCAGGATTTAGGGCTGAATTCCTGGGATTTGGGGGTGAATTCCTGAAATTTGGGGGCAATTTCCAGGATCTGGGGGTGAATTCCCAGAATTTGGGGGCAATTCCCAGGATTTGGGGCTGAATTCCCGGGATTTGGAGGTAAATTCCCAAGATTTGGGGGCAATCCCCAGGATTTGGGGGTGAATTCTCAGGATCTGAGTGTAAATTCCAGGGATTTGGGGTCGAATTCCCGGGATTTGGGGTCGAATTCCCGGGATTTGGGGCCGAATTCCCAGGATTTGGGGGCAATTCTCAGGATCTGAGTGTGAATTCCAGGGATTTGGGGCTGAATTCCCACGATTTGGGGGGTAAATTCCCAAGATTTGAGGGTGAATTCCCGGGATTTGGGGCTGAATTCCTGGGATTTGGGGGTGAATTCCCAGGATTTGGGGCTGAATTCCCAGGATTTGGGGGCAATTCCCAGGATTTGGGGGCAATTCCCGGGATTTGGGGTCGAATTCCCGGGATTTGGGGGTGAATTCCCGGGATTTGGGGCCTCACCACGGGCTGGGTTTGGGGTCCCTTCCCCCCCCCCGGGGTCTGGGGGGCTCCTTTGATCCCTCCCGGCTTCGCCTGCGGAAAAAAAACCGGGAAAAGTGGGAAAAATGGGATGAGCTCCGGAATTCCCGGGAATTCCCGGGGCTGGGAAAGGTGGGAACAACCAGGGAGGGAGGAAAAACTGGGAATAAAGGGGGAAAACAGGGAAAAATAAAGGGAAATAGGGAGGAAAATGCAGGGAAAAGGGGGGAGATCCAAAGGAAAAATGGGAAGAATAAAAAGTGGGAGAAGGGGGAAAGAGGAGGGGAAAAAGTGGGAATAAAGGGGGGGAAAATGGGGAATTGAAGGGGGGAAAAAAAGGGGGAAAAGTGGGAATTGAGGGGGAAAAACAAGGGGGAAAAGTGGGAAATTGAGATGGAAAAATTGGGAAAGAAGATTAAAAATAGGGAAATAAAGAGAGAAAAGTGGGATCCACAGGGGGAATTTTGGGATGAAGAAGCAAACCAGGAAGTAAAGAAGAAACAGAGAAATACAAAGAGGGAAAAAAACTGGGATATAAAGAAAAAAAAATGGGAAATGAAGATGAGGAATCAGGAAATAAAGAGGGGAAAGTGGGACACAAAGGGGAAAATTGGGATATAAAGGAAAAAAAATGGGAAATTAAAAGGAGGAATCAGCAAACAAGGCGGGAAAACCGGGAAACAGAGAAGGAAAATGGGTAAATACAGGAAAAAGTGGGATGCAAAGAAGAAAAAGTGGGAAATCAAGGCAGAAAATCCGGAAATGAGGTGGGAAAAGCGGAAAATAAAGGAGGAAAAGCGGGAAAGAAAGAAGAAAAACGGGGAAAGGGGGAGGGAAAACCAAGAAATAAAGAGGGAGAATCAGGAAATGAAGAAGGAGGTTGGAAAATTGGGAAATTAAAGAGAAAAAACAGGAAATTAAAGAGGAAAAATGGAAAATTCAGGAGGAAAAACAGAAAATAAGGAGGAAAAATCAGGAAATGCAGGGAAAATGGGATACAAAAGGGGGGAAAAAGGGGGAAATTTTAGATCCAAAGGGGAAAAGGAGCAGGAAAGGAAGAGAGAAAATCAGGAAATAAAGTGGGAAAGCGGGAAAATGAGACAGAAAATCGGGAAATAAAAAGAGGAAAGTGGGATAGGAGAGAGACAAAACAGAAAATTAAAGAGGAAAAATGGGAAATTAAGGAGGAAAACGGGAAATTAAGGAGGGAAACGGGAAATTAAGAAGGAAAAATGGGAAATTAAGGAGGAAAAATGGGAAATTGAGGAGGAAAAAGGGGGAATTAAGGAAGAATAATGGGAAATGAAAGAGGAAAAAGGGGAAATTCAGGAGGAAAAACAAGAAATGAAGGAGGAAAGATGGGAAATTAAGGAGGAAAAACGGGAAATTGAGGAGGAAAAACGGGAAATTAAGGAGAAAAATGGGAAATTAAGGAGGGAAACAGGGAAATTCAGGAGGAAAACCAATAAATGAGGCTGGAAAATTGGGAAATAAAGGAGGAAAAACGGGAAATCAACATGGAAAATTGGGAAGCAAGGCAGGAAAATTGGGAAATAAGGAGGAAAACCCAGGAAATGCAGGGAAAAGGGGATACAAAAGGGGGGAAAACTCAGACCCAAAGGGGAAAAGGAGCAGGAAAAGCGGGAAAAGGCGGGAATGGGGCTGGGAATTCCCTTGGAAAAGCCCCCTGACCTGTGGGGGCGGCGCCGGCCCCGCCTTGGGCGTGGTTGGGAGCCCCTTCCCGGCAGGAACGGCCCCGGAAACGACGGCGAAGGATTTGCTCTCCGAGGGGGCTCCTGGGGAGAGAAAAGGGGGAAAAATGAGGGAAAAATAGGGAAAAATAGGGGAAAACAGGGAAAAATAGGGGAAAACAGGGAAAAACCAGGGGAAAACAGGGGAAAATAGGGGAAAACAGAGAAAAAACAGGGAAAAATAGGGAAAAACAGGGGAAAACGGGGAAAAATAGGGAAAAATAGGGAAAAACAGGGAAAAATAAATAGGGGAAAAGAAAGAAAAAACAGGGAAAAACAGGGAAAAATAGGGAAAAACAGGGGAAAAACAAGGAAAAACGGGGAAAAACAAACAGGGAAAAACAGGGAAAAATAAATAGGGGAAAAGAGGAAAAAAACAGGGGAAAACAGGGGTAAACAGGGAAAAATAGGGAAAAACAGGGAAAAAATAGGGAAAAACGGGAAAATAGGGAAAAAATGGGAAAACGGGGAAAACAGGGAAAACAGGGGAAAATAGGGGAAAAACAGGGAAAAAACAGGGAAAAACAGGGAAAAACAGGGGAAAATAGGGAAAAACAGGGGGAAACGGGGAAAACAGGGAAAAACGGGGAAAACAGGGAAAAACAGGGAAAAACAAGGAAAAAATAGGGAAAAACAGGGAAAAACGGGAAAAATAGGGAAAAACAGGGAAAAACGGGAAAACAGGGAAAAACAGGGAAAAACAAGGAAAAAATAGGGAAAAACAGGGAAAAACGGGAAAACAGGGAAAAACAGGGAAAAATAGGGGAAAAATAGGGAAAAAATAGGGGAAAATAGGGAAAAACAGGGAAAAATAGGGGAAAAACAGGGAAAGACAGGGGAAAACAGGGAAAAATAGGGGAAAACAGGGAAAAACAGGAAAAAAACAGGGAAAAACAGGGGGAAAAACAGGGAAAAACGGGGAAAAACGAGGAAAACCAGGGGAAACCAGGGGAAAATAGGGGAAAAGAGGGAAAAAACAGGGAAAAAACAGGGAAAAACAGGGGAAAACAGGGAAAAATAGGGAAAAAACAGGGGAAAACAGGGAAAAACAGGGGGAAAATAGGGAAAAACGGGAAAATAGGGAAAAACAGGGAAAAACAGGGGGAAACAGGGGGAAACAAACAGGGAAAAAACAGGGGAAAAACAGGGAAAAAGGGTCAGAGTCCAAAGGATTCCAGAGGATCCTGAAGGATCCCGGAGGATCCCAAAGGATCCCGGAGGATCCCGGAGATTCCCAGCCCAGGGAAGGTGAAAAGGGAAAGGGGGAGGGGAAAAGAAGGATGGGTTGGGAATTTTGGAGGGGGATTCTTGGACTTGGGGGAGGGGAGGGGGATTTGGGGAGGATTTGGAATTTGGGATGTTGGGATTTGGGGGGTTTGGGGTTGGGGAGGTTTTAGGATTTTGGGATGTTGGGATTTAGAAAGATTTGGGATGTTGGGATGTTGGGGGGGGATTTGGGATATTGGGATTTTGGGGGATTTGGGGGAATTTGGGGTGGTTTTGGGATTTGGGGGGATTTGGGATTGAGGAGATTTTGGGATTTGGGATGTTGGGATTTGGGGGGGGATTTGGGATATTGGGATTTGGGGGGGGATTTGAGGTCGGGAAGGTTTCGGGATTTGGGAGTATTTGGGGTTGGGGAGGTTTTGGGATTTGGGATGTTGGGTCTGGGGAGGATTTGGGATGTTGGAATTGGGAGGATTGGGAAAGATTTGGGATGTTGGAATTTGGGGGGATTTGGGGTTGGGGAGGTTTTGGGATTTGGGGAGAATTTGGGAAGATTTGAGATTTTGGGATTTGGGAGGATTTGGCATTTGGGATGTTGGGATTTGGGGAGGATTTGGGATGTTGGAATTGGGAGGATTGGGAAAGATTTGGGATTTGGGAAAGATTTGGGATGTTGGGAGGATTCGGAAAGATTTGGGATTCGGGGGGGTTTGGGGACATTGGGATTTGGGAGGATTTGGGATTTGGGGATTGCAGAATTCCCAGATTTCGGACTGTGGGACTCGGGGGATTCCCGAGGATTCTGGGGCACCAGAATTTTGGGTTTCCAGGATTCCCGGATTTTGGGCTCCTTCGGGACTCTGGGATTTTGGAATTTCGGAATTCTGGCTCTCCGGGATTTTGGGATTCCAGAATTTGGGGATTCTGGAGTTTTGGGATTCCAGGACTCTGGGATTTTGAGATTTTGGGATTCCAGGACTCCAGGATTTTGGAATTTTGGGATTCCAGGACTCCGGGATTTTGGAATTCCAGGATTTTGGGATTTCAGGACTCCAGAATTTTGGAATTTTGGGATTCCAGGACTCCAGGATTTTGCAATTCTGGGATTTGGACATTCCAGAACTCCAGGATTTTGGAATTTGGGGATTTCAGGACTTTGGAATTCCGGAGTTTTGGGATTCCAAGACTCCAGAATTTTGGAATTTTGGGATTCCAGGACTCTGGGATTTTGCAATTCTGGGATTTGGGGATTCTGGGACCCCAGGAATTTGGAATTTTGGGATTCCAGGACTCCGGGATTTTGGAATTCTGGAATTTTGGAATTCCAGAATTTGGGGATTCCGGAGTTTGGGGATTCCAGGACTCCGGGATTTTGGAATTTCGGGATTCCAGGATTTGGGGCCGCTTTGGGACTCCAGGATGTTGGAATTCTGGGATTTGGGGATTCCAGGACTCCGGGATTTTGGAATTCCAGGATTTGGGGATTCCAGGACTCCAGGATTCTGGAGTTTTGGGATTCCAGGACTCCAGGATTTTGAGATTTTGGGCTTCCGGGACTCCAGGATTTTGGAATTTCGGGATTCCAGGATTCCAGGATTTTGGAATTCGGGGATTTTGGTATCCCAGGAATTTGGACCTGGCCAGAATTCCCGGGATTTCCCACCTGTGCTGGTGGGCGTGGCTCCGTGGGTGGGCGTGGCCGCCAGCAGGACGGAGGCCCCGCCCGGGGGCGGAGCCTGAGGAGGGGGCGGGGCCGGGAAGGGGGCGGGGCTGGACGGGGGCGGCTTCGGCTGCAGGAGCAGCCCCGGAGGGACCTGGAAAACAAAAATCCACCAAAATCAACCCAAAAACACGGGGAGGAGACCCCAAAATCACAAATCCAACTGGAAACACCCCAAAATCCCAAACCCACTTGGATCCACCCCAAAATCCCAAATCCAACCAAAAATGCCCCCAAAATCCTAAATCCAACCGGATCCACCCCAAAATCCCAAATCCACTTGGATCCACCCCAAAATCCTAAATCCAACTAAAAATGCCCCCAAAATCCTAAATCCAACTGGATCCACCCCAAAATCCCAAATCCAACTAAAAATGCCCCCAAAATCCTAAATCCAACTGGAGACACTCCCAAAATCCCGAATCCAGAGAGATCTGCCACCTGGATCCACCCCTAATCCCAAATAAATGGACACACCCCCCAAATCCCAAATCCATCAGGAGACGCCCCCCAAAATCCCAAATCCAACTGGAAACACCCCCCAAAATCCAAAATCCAACTGGAGACGCCCCCAAAATCCTAAATCCAACTGGAGACACCCCCCAAATCCCAAATCCAACTGGAAACACACCCCAAAATCCCAAATCCAACTGGAGACACACCCCAAATCCCAAATCCAACTGGAAACACCCCAAAATCCCAAACCCACCTGGAGATGTCCCCAAAATCCTAAATCCAACTGGAAACACCCCCCAAATCCCAAATCCATCAGGAGACACCCCCAAAATCCCAAATCCAACTAAAAACGCCCCCAAAATCCCAAATCCAACTGGAGACACCCCCAAATCCCAAATCCACCTTCAGACACCCCCCAAAATCCCAAATCCACCTGGAGACGCCACCCAAAATCCCAAACCCAACTGGAAACACCCCAAAATCCCAAATCCAACTGGAGATGCCCCCAAAATCCTAAATCCAACTGGACACACCCCAAAATCCCAAATGCATCTGGAGACACCCCCCAAATCCCAAGGAAACACCCTAAAATCCCAAATCCAACTGGAACCACCCCAAAATCCTAAATCCAACTGGAAACACCCCCAAATCCCAAATCCAACTGGAAACACCCCCAAAATCCCAAATCCAACTGGAGACACCCCCAAAATCCAAAATCCAACTGGACACCCCCCAAAATCCCAAATCCATCTGGATCCACCCCAAAATCCCAAATCTAACTGGAGACACCCCAAAATCCCAAACCCACTTGGATCCACCCCAAAATCCTAAATCCAACTAAAAATGCCCCCAAAATCCCAAATCTGACTGGAGACGCCCCCCAAAATTCCAAACCCACTTGGATCCACCCCAAAATCCCAAACCCACCAGGAGATGCCCCCAAAATCCTAAACCCAAGTGGAACCACCCCCAAAATCCCAAATCCAACTGGAGACACCCCCAAAACCCAAAATCCAACTGGATCCACCCCCCAATCCCAAATCCAGAGGGATCTGCCAGTTGGATCCTCCAGGGGGATTTCCTGGGATCCAGCAGAGGAATTTCCCTGGATCCACCAGGGGGAATTTCCAGGATCCCCCAGGAGGATTTTTGGGGATCCCCCCGAGGAAATTCCTGGGATCCATCAGAGAAATTTCACAGGAATTTCTGGGATCCACCAAGGGGATTTTTGGGGATCAACCAAAGGAATTTCCCAGGATCCACCAGGAGGATTTTCAGGGATCCAGCAGAGCATTTTCCTGGGATCCATCAGGGGGATCTCCCAGCATCCAGCCACAGGAATTTCTTGGGATCCACCACAGGGATTTTTGGGATCCACCACAGGAATTTCTTGGGATCCACCACAGGGATTTCTTGGGATCCACCACAGGGATTTTTGGGATCCACCACAGGGATTTCTTGGGATCCACCAGAGGGATTTTTGGAGATCCATCAGACAAAATTCCCAGGATCCACCAAGGTAAAATTTTTGGGATCCACCCGAGGAATTTCTTGGGATCCAGCTGATGGATTTCCTGGCATCCATCAGAAGAATTTTCCAGGATCCACCAGGAGAGTTTTTTTGGGGGATCAACCAAAGGAATTTTCCAGGATCCACTGGAGAAATTCCAGGGGATCCAACTGACAAAATTCCTGGGATCCACCAGAATTTCTTGGGATCCACCAGAGGATTTTTAAAGGATCCATCCCACAAATTTCCCAGGATCCAACACAGCAAATTCCTGGAATCCACCAGGGGAGGATTTCCCAGGATCCTCCTGAGGGATTTTCTGGGATCCACCAGGAGGATTTCCTGGGATCAACCAAAGGAATTCCCTGGGATTTGCTGGGATCTCCCAGGGGGATCCCCTGGGATCCACCAAGGGGATTTTTTTTGGGATCAACCAAAGGAATTCCCTGGGATTTGCTGGGATCTCCCAGGGGGATTTTCTGGGATCCACCAAGGGGATTTGTTTTGGGATCAACCACAGGAAATTCCCAGGATCCACCAGAGAAATTCCTGGGAATCCCCCAGGAGAATTTTTTTAGGATCCATCCCACAAATTTCCCAGGATCCATCCCACAAATTCCCAAGATCCACCAGGAGGGAAAATTCCCTGGGATCCCCCATCCTGGGGGGGGGGGTGGGAATGGAAATCTTGGAAAAATCTCAAGGAAAAATCATTTCCCTTCCCGTTTTCCCGGGAATTCCGTAGGAATTTTACCTGCTGGAACCTTTCCAGGCCGGCCTTGGGCGCAGCGGGAGCGGAAGGGCCGGGATTGGGGTTGGGATTGGGAATGGGGGTGGGATTGGGGTTGGAATTGGGGTTGGAATTGGGGGTGGGGTTGGGATTGGGGGCGGGAACGGCGCCGGCAGGAGCGGGGGGAGGGGCAGGGCGTGGCTGGGGGAGGGGTGGGCGGGGCTTTCTGGCCCCTCCCCGCCCCAGGGAAATGCTGGGAATGATGTTGGGAATGTTGGGAATCAGCTGGAGGGGGGAGGGGCGGGGTCGGGGAAAAGGGGGGTTGGGAATGGGGTGGGGAGGGGCCATCCCAAAGATGGTTTGGGGGCGGGGGTGGGGAGGGGCGCCTGGGAAGGGCAGGAGGGAGGGGGAGGGGGAGGGGGAGGTTCGGAGGGGGCGGGAATGGGGGCGGGAAGGGGGCGGGGAGGGGCTGGGAGGGATTTGTGAGGGGATTTGGGATGGGATTTGGGATGGAATTTGGGATGATGGGATTTGGGATGGAGGGATTTGGGATGGAGGCGGGGGAGGGGCCGGGGGGTCTCCCGGGAGCTTCGGCTGCAACAAAAAACAACAAAAAAAAAAAAGAGAAGGAAAGAAAAAAAGAGGCAGAAGGTTAGTCCTGGAAAAGGGGGGGGAGGGGAGGGGTTGGGAAGGGCCAAATCCCGGGAAAAACACGAGGGGAGGGGGAGGGAACATCCCAGGGGGGATTCTGGATCCCAATCCCATCCCAATCCCATCCCAAAGCCACTTTTGGGAATAAAAAAAGGAAGGAAAACCAACCAAAAATCCACCTGGGGGATCCTAAAGTGGTTCCAGGAGTGGATTATCCCAGGAAAAACCCACTGGGGGAGGGGTTGGAATCATCCCAGGGAGCCTCTGGATCCCAATCCCATCCCAAAGCCGCTTTTTGGGAGTAAAAAAAGAAGGAAAACCACCCCAAAATCCACCTGGGGGATCCCAAAGTGGCTCCAAGAGGGAATTTTTATCCAGGAGTGGATTATCCCGGGAAAAACCCACTGGGGGAGGGGTTGGAATCATCCCAGGGGACTCTGGATCCCAATCCCATCCCAGGGGGGACTCTGGATCCCAATCCCATCCCAAATCC
Source organism: Myiozetetes cayanensis (assembly GCF_022539395.1). Taxonomy (NCBI): domain Eukaryota; kingdom Metazoa; phylum Chordata; class Aves; order Passeriformes; family Tyrannidae; genus Myiozetetes; species Myiozetetes cayanensis. Next base: position 28,091 of record NW_026087502.1, on the reverse strand, counting down.
CATCCCAAAGCTGCTTTTTGGGAGGAAAAAGGAAGGGAAACCACCCCAAAAATCCACCTGAGGGATCCCAAAGTGGCTCCAAGAGGGAATTTTTATCCAGGAGCGACTCCAGGAGTGGATTATCCCAGGAAAAACCCACTGGGGGAGGGGTTGGAACATCCCATGGGGAACTCTGGATCCCAATCCCATCCCAAATCCATCCCAAAGCTGCTTTTTGGGGAGGAAAAAGGAAGGGAAACCACCCCAAAAATCCACCTGGGGGATCCTAAAGTAAATCCAGGAGTGGATTATCCTGGGAAAAACCCACTGGGGGAGGGGTTGGAACATCCCATGGGGAACTCTGGATCCCAATCCCATCCCAATCCCATCCCAAAGCTGCTTTTTGGGGAGGAAAAAAGGAAGGGAAACCACCCCAAAAATCCACCTGGGGGATCCTAAAGTAAATCCAGGAGTAAATTATCCTGGAAAAACCCACTGGGAGAGGGGCTGGAATCTCCCCAAGGAGCCTCTGGATCCCAATCCCATCCCAAATCCATCCCAAAGCTGCTTTTTTGGGAGTAAAAAAGGAAGGAAAACCACCCCAAAAATCCACCTGGGGGATCCCAAAATAAATCCAGGAGTGGATTATCCCAGGAAAAACCTACTGGGGGAGGGGCTGGAATCTCCCAAAGTAACCTCTGGATCCCAATCCCATCCCAAATCCCAGGAAAACTCGCCCTAAATCCGCCTCCAATCCCGTTTTTTCCAAGATTTTGGGAAGCAGGAGAAGGAAAAACCCTGGAAACTCCCCCTGAGCATTCCCAAGGGAATGAAATCCCTGGGAAAAAAAAAAACTTTTTTTGCTGCTCTTCCCCCAAAAAATCCCCCATTCCCAAATTTTTTTCCCCCCAATCCAAGAACGATTTTTTTTTTATGGATTCCACCCCTCCCCCTCTTTTCCCGGGGAATTCCCGGAGCTGGGACCGGCCCGAGGACGATCCCGAGGGATTTGGGGGGGTGGGGAGGGGGGAAGGAAATCCCTGGAATTTGGGGATCCGAGCGTGGCAGGAGCTGAGGGGGTGGAAAAGCAGGAGAAGCAGCAGCAGCTCCGGGGTTAGTGAAGCCAAAGGCAGCGGGAAACGGCCGGAAAAACGGGATGGAAAATGGGAATTGGAGGAGGGGGAAGGGGGGGAGGGGCTGGGAAATAAAAAAATCCCCTTTGGAAAATGGGAATTTGAAAGGGAAAAAAAAAACCCCTTGGAAAAGATAAAATTCCCGCCCCTCCAAAATCTGCCGGATTCCTGGGAAGTTTGGGGATGGATCCGGTGGGAAAGCTCCGCCCCTGGATCCCGGTTTTCCATTGCCAGATCCCGGTTTCCGTTGCTGGATCCCAGTTTTCCCCACTGGATCCCAGGTTTTCTGCCCCTGGATCCCAGGTTTTCCCCACTGGATCCCAGGTTTTTTCACTCCTGGTTCCCAGTTTCCCACTGGATCCCAGTTTCCCACTGCTGGATCCCGGTTTTCCCCACTGGATCCCGGTTTTCCCCACTGGATCCTGGTTTTCCGCTGAATCCCAATTTTTGTATTGCTGGATCCTAGTTTTCCACCCTCAGATCCCAGTTTTCGTCCCCTGAATCCCGGTTTTCTGCCCTGGATCCTGGTTTTCCACCCCTGGATCCCAGTTTTCCGCTGCTGGATCCCAGTTTTTTCCACCCCCAGCTCCCGGTTTTCCGTTGCTGGATCCCCAATTATCCCACTGGATTCCCAGTTTTCTACTGCTGGATCCCAGTTTTCCCCACTGGATCCCAGTTTTCCCCAAGGGATCCCGGTTTTTCACCCTGCTGGATCCCGGTTTTCCGCCCCTGGATCCCAACATCAACTCAACCTCAACTCAACATCAGCCCAACATCAAACTCAACATCAACTCAACCTCAACTCAACATCAGCCCAACATCAAACTCAACATCAACTCAATCTCAACATCAGCCCAACATCAAACTCAACATCAACCCAACCCCAACTCAACCTCAACCCAATCCAACCTCAACTCAACCCAACTCAACCTCAACCCAACTCAACCTCAACTCAACCTCAACCTCAACTCAACCCAACTCAACCTCAACCCAACCTGAACTTAATCCCCAACTCAATCCCAACCCAATCCCAACTCAACCCCAACTCAAACTCAACGCTGTCAACCTCAACCTCAACTCAATCTCAACCCAACTCAACCTCAACTCAACCCAAGCTCAACCCAACCCAACTCAACCTCAACCCAACCCCAACTCAACCCAAACACCACTCAAGGCCAACTCAGCGTCAACATCAACTCAGCATCAACCCCAACGTCAACCCCAACTCAACCTCAACTCCAACCCCAACTCAATGTCCCCAAGCCAAGCCCAACCTCAAAGTCAACCCCAAACTCAACATCAACGTTACCCCCACTCAACCTCCACTCACCGTCAACCCAACCCCAACCTTGAGGTCAACCCCAAACACAACCCCAAACTCAAGCTCATCGTTACCCCCACCCCAGCTCAAGGTCGATTCAATGTCAAACTCAACCTCAACTTCCACTCAACATCGACCCAACCCCAACTTCAAACTCAACCCCAACCTCAACTCAACCCCAACCTCAACTCAACCCCAACTTCAACTCAACCCCAACTTCAAACTCAACCCCAACTTCAAACTCAACCCCAACTTCAAACTCAACCCCAACCTCAACTCAACCACAACCTCAACTCAAACCCAACCTCAAACTCAACCCCAACCTCAACTCAACCTCAACAATCCAACCCCAACCTCACCATGACCCCACCTCAGCTCAACGTCAACCTCAACCCCAACCACCCCAAACTCAACCCCAACCCCACCATGACCCCACCTCAGCTCAATGTCAACCTCAACCCCAACCACCCCAAACTCAACCCCAACCCCACCATGACCCCACCTCAGCTCAACGTCAACCTCAACCCCAACCACCCCAAACTCAACCCCAACCCCACCATGACCCCACCTCAGCTCAATGTCAACTCCACCTCAACAACCCAAACTCAACCCCAACCCCACCACGACCCCCCCCGTGCCGCGAGGCCCCACCAGCACCTCCACCCCGAAATCCCCTTCCCCACCCGCCATCCCCTCCCCTCCCCCTCACCTGCTGCAGGAACATCTGCATGGACTCCTGGCCCAGGACGGCGCCGGGCGCGGCCGCCGCTCCCAGCAGGATCTTCTCGGGGCTGCCGGCGAGCCCCGGGCTGGGCTGGGAGGTGCCGGCGGGCACGGCGGGCACGCTGAGCTGCAGCGACGCCGACGCCGGCGCCGCGGCGGGCGCGGGGGGCTGGACGGTGAGGACGGAGCCGGGGTCGGCGCCGGGGCCGGGGCTGGCGCCGGGGGGAGCGGCGGTTGCGGCGCCGGGGGCCGCCTGGATGCCGACGGCCGCGCCCAGCCCGCCGCCGGCGCTCAGCATCACCTGGCTGGCCAACGTCACCCCCTGGATCACCGTGGGCGCCGCCGCCGCCGCCGCCTGGCTCTGGCTGGGCAGCGTCCCCGCCAGCGACACCGGCATCTGGAAGAGCGCCGGCTGCCCCACCTGGCCCGGCTGCAGCTGGATGGGCGCCGACAGGATGTGGGCGGTGCCGTGGGAGTTGGGCGACGTCAGCACGGGGCCCAGGTTGAGCTGGCCCGCCAGGTTCTGGTTGGTGAGGATCTGCGCCGGCAGGGCCTGGTTGGCGATGAGCTGCGCGCCGCCGGCGGCGCCCTGGCCGGCCAGGAGGCCGGCGCCGTGCGGGGCCGCCAGGATCTGGCCCCCGACGCCGGCGGGCAGCGCCGAGAGCGGCTGGGCCAGCTGGCCCGGCAGCAGGAACTGGTTCTGGCCCTGGAAGTGCTGCGCGGGGATGACGATGCTGCCGCCCTGGTTGAGCACGTGCACGCTCATGGGCTTGCCCAGCGCCGCCGCCGCCGCCGCCGCCGCCGCCGCCGCCGCCTGGGGGGCCCCTGGGGGCTTGAAGACGTTGGGGGGGAAGCCCGAGAGCACCACGTTGGGCGCCGCTTTGCCGGCCATGAAGGTCAAGTTCTGCTGCTGTTGCTGCTGCTGCGGCTGCTGTTGTTGTTGTTGTTGCTGTTGTTGTTGCTGCTGGGGCGCCTTGGCCGCCGGGGCCTCGCCGGGCAGCGCCAGCGCGGCGGCTCCGCCGGAGTTGGGGCGGCGAAGGGCTTGGGCGTGATCTGGTAGAGCTTCTGGGGCAGCACCTGCCCGGCGGGCTTGGGCTGGATGGGCGTGGGCGTGCGGTGGATGATGACGTTGGGCGCCGGCACCAGGGAGCCGCCCAGGCCGGAGGTGACGGTGAGCGGCGCCGGGGAGACGCCGCCGAACACCGAGCTGCCGTTGAGGGCGGTGGTGGCGGCCGGGAGGCTCTTCTGGATCACCAGGCCCGGCCCCCCCTGCGAGGACGGCGCCGCCAGCGCCGCCTCGGGCTGGGCGATGTAGCCCCCCACGGCCGCCACCGGCGCCGGCTTGGCCAGCAGCTGCGGCGCCGCCGGCTGGTTGATGGCCATCACCTGCTGGCCCACCACCTGGATGGGCCCCAGGCCCAGCGCGCCGCCGGGGCTGCCGTTGGGGAGCCCGGGCAGGTTGGGCAGGGGCTGGATGGTGACGTTGCCCAGCCCCACCTGCTGCAGGAAGGGCTGCACGCCGATGGCCTTGCCGACCGCGTCGGCGCCCACCGGCTGCGGCACCAGGGCCTGGTGGGCCAGCACGGCGGGGGGTTGGATGCCCAGCAGGTCGGCGGCGCCGCCGGGGAAGAGCTGGGGGGCTCCGTCGGCCGCCGCCTGCACCACGGGCTGCAGGGCGGGCAGCTGGAAGGAGCCCAGGTCCAGCTCGGCCTCGGCCTCCAGCGTCTGCTCGGTGATGTTGGCCTCCTGCAGGCTCTGCTGCAGGATGTCGCACGGCTGCTCGGCGCCGGCGCCGGCGCCCGAGGGCGAGCCCAGGATGTCATCCTCCAGGAAGTCCAGGTCCACGCTGGCCGCCGGCTGGCTCGGCTCCGCGCTCAGGGGGTTCCCGGCGGCCTCCTGCCCGTGGAGCTGCGGCAACGGAGATGGGGCGGGGGGGAAGGGGAGGTCAGAGCGCGGGTGGGGACTCGAGGGACGTGACGGAGCTCGAGGGAGATCAATAGAAACCAACTGAGCTCAATGGAGCTCAACAGAGCTTAACAGAACTCAACTGAGCTCAACGGGACTCAACTGAGCTCAACAGGACTCAACTGAGCTCAACAGGACTCAACTGAGCTCAACGGAACCCAACTGGGTTCAACGGAACCCAACTGGGTTCAACGGAACTCGGTGGAACTCAACAGAACTCAACAGAGCTTAACAGAACCCAACTGAGCTCAACGGAACCCAACTGAGCTCAATGGAACCCAACTGGGTTCAATGGAACTCGGTGGAACTCAACAGAACTCAACAGAGTTTAATGGACATCAACTGAGCTCAATGGACCTCAATGGAGCTCAACAGAGCTCAGTGGAGCTCAACGAACCTCAACGGAGCTCAACGGAACCCAGTGAAGCTCTGTGAAGTTGAGTTGAGCTCAACAAAGCTCAGTGGAGCTCATCCAGACTCAGTGGAGCTCATCCAGACTCAGTGGAGCTCAACCAGACTCAGTGGAGCTCAACCAGACTCAGTGGGGCTCAATGGAGCTCAAGAGAGGTCAACAGAACTCCAAGGAGCTCAATGGAAATTAATCAAACTCAATTAAACTCAATTAAACTCAATTGAACTCAATGGAAGTCACTGGAGCTCAACAGAACTCGATGGACCCCAAAGCACCTCAATAGGTCTCAATGAAGCTCAACAGAACTTGATGGGACTCAAAGTCAATGGAGCTCAAAGGACCTCAAGAGAACCCAGTGAAGCTCAGTGGAACTCAGTGGAGCTCAATGGACCTCAATGGACCTCAATGGAGCTCAACCCAACTCAATGGAGCTCAATGGACCTCCATGGACCTCAACCCAACGCAATGGACCTCCATGGACCTCCATGGAGCTCAACCCAACTCAGTGGAGCTCAATGGAGCTCAACCCAACACAATGGACCTCCATGGACCTCAATGGAAGTCAATGAAAGTCAATGAAAGTCAATGGAAATCAATGGAAGTCAATGGAAGTCAATGGAGCTCAACCCAACTCAACGGAAGCCGCTCACTGAAAGTCAACAAAACTCAACAGAACTCAACAAAAAATCACCCATAAAAATCCCCCAAAATGAAGGAAACTCAACAAAAGTCAATGGAAACTCAGGGAAACTCGGTCAAATTTCACCAAACTCAACCAAACTCAACAGAAACTCGACCAAAGGCAATGGAAAATAAAACAGAAAATCAATCCAAGGTAAGGGAAACTCAACAGAAAATCAACCAAACCCAATGGAAACTCAACCAAAGCCAATGGAAACTCAACCCAACCCAATGGAAACTCAACCAAACTTCACCAAACTCTACCAAACCCAATGGAAAATAAAACAGAGAATCAACCAAACCCAATGGAAACTCAACAGAAACTCAACCAAACCCAACGAAAACTCAACCAAAGTCAATGGAAAAAAACACAAAAAATCAATCAAAGCCAATGGAAACTTAACCAAAGCCAATGGAAACTCAACAGAAACTTAACCAAAGCCTATGGAAACTCGACCAAACTTCACCAAACTCAACCAAAGTCAATGGAAAGTAAACAGAAAATCAACCAAACTTAATCAAAGCCAATGGAAACTGAACCAATGCCAATGGAAACTCAACCAAACTTCACCAAACTCAGTGAAAACTCAAAGTTGACAGAAAGTCACCCAAACCCAAAGGAAACTCAACCAAAAACTGAACTCCACAAAACAACAAGAAAACTCAACCAAAGTCAACCAAAACTCAACCAAACTGAACCAAACTCAACCAACCCAGTCAAACTAAACCAACTCAACCAACTTGACCAAAACTGAACCAAAACTCAACCAACTCAACCAAAACTGAAAACTCAGCCAACCAAAACTCAACCAACCCAACCAAACCCACCCAAACTCAACCAAACCGGCCAAAGTCAACCCAAACTCAACCCAAACTCATCCAAACTCAACCCAAACTCAATCAAAACTCAACCCCAAATCATCCAATCTCAATCCAAACTCAACCAAAATTCAAAACCAATTCAATTCAAACTCAACCCAAATTCAAACTCAACCAAAACTCGACAAAACCAAAGTCACCCAAACCCAACCAAAGTCACCCAAAGTCACCCAAACTCAACCAAAAGTCACCCAAACCCAACCAAATTCATCCAAACTCCGGATTCTTTGGGAATTCCGGGCCCATCCCGCGGTTCTGTCACTCCGTAATCTCCCCTTTGGGAGAGCAAAGAGGTTTTTTTTGGGAAATGAAGGAAAAAAATCCCATGGGAAAAGGAAGGGAAAAGAATGGAATAAAAATTCCCCCAAAGTGGGGGAAAATCCCTGGAAAAGAGGATTTTTGGGATAAGCACTTTGGCTTTTGGTCCAAAAGGGGGAGGACAAAAAAATCAAAGCTCAAAATTAAAGAAAAGGGAAAAAAAAAAGGGATTAAAATGAAAACTCGGGAAAAAAAAAAACAACAAAAAATGACCCGGAACGAGAGAAAATTCCGGGAAAAACCCGGAAAAGGGGGAAAAAAGCAGGGAATGGAGGGTGAGGGTTTCATGCTGGTTGGGCATGCACAGCAGGCCATGCTTGGGGGGGAAAATGAGGGAAAAAAGGGATTTTCCGGCCAAATTCCGGGTTTATTCCGGATTTTCAGCCCCCCCTTGCTCTGGGAGGCTCCGGAGGATCGGGAATTTTGGAGTTTTCCAGGAGTTTTCCCAAGGTTTTGGAAAGGTCTGGGGGGTTTTGGGTCCTGCTTTTGCAGCTCCCGGAGCTGAAAATTCACAAATGTGTTGAATTTTTGGGTTTAAATTGGGGGTTTTGGGATTTTCTCCCGGGAAATCCTTGGGCAAAATAAAAAGTGGGATAAGGAGGGGAGGAAAATGGGAATACCTACCCCAGCACCTTCAAAAAAGGCACTGGCAGCATCTCCTGAGTTGTCCAGGAGATCCTCACTGTCAATCTGGAAGGAGAAACACGCACGGCGTTTACGGAGATTTACACGGGGAAAACGGGGGAAAACGGGGGGAAAATGGGAAAAAAATGGGGGAAAAATGAGTGAAAAATGGGGAAAAATGGGAGAAAAAAATAGAGGGAAAATGAGAGAAAAAAATGGGGGGAAAAATGAGAGAAAAAAAATGGGGGAAAAATGAGAGAAAAATGGGAAAAAATGGGAGAAAAATGAGAGGAAATAATTAGAGAAAATGGGGAAAAATGGGGGAAAAAATGGGGGGAAAAATGGGGGAAAATGAGAGGAAAAAAATGGGGAAAAATGGGAGAAAAATGAGAGGAAATAATTAGAGAAAATGGGGAAAAAATGGGTAAAAAATGGGTGAAAAATGAGAGAAAAATGGGAAAAAATGGGAGAAAAATGAGAGGAAATAATTAGAGAAAATGGGGAAAAATGGGGGAAAAAATGGGGGGAAAAATGGGGGAAAATGAGGGAAAAATGGGAGAATAACGGGAAAAAATAATAGGAGAAAATGGGAAAAAATGAGAATAAAAGGAAAAAATCTGAGAAAAATGGAGGAAAATGGGAGAAAATAATGGGAGAAAATAAGAAAAAAATAGAAGAAAATGGGAGAAAAAAGGGATGAAGTGGGAGAAAAATGGGAGATAATGGGAAAGAAATGGGAGAATAATGGGAAAAATAGAAGAAAAATGAGAAAAAATGGGAGAAAAATGAGAGAAAATGGGTAAAATAATGGGAGAAAAATGGGAAACAACAGGAGAAAAAGGGGAGAATATGGGAGAAATAAAGGAGAATGGAAACAAAATGGGGGAGAAAATGGGAGAAAAAATTGGGAGAATGGGAAAAAAATGGGAGAAAAATGGGAGAAAAATGGGAGAAATGGGAGAGAAATGGGAGAAATGGGAGAGAAATGGGAGAGAAATGAGAAAAAAATGGGGAAAAAATAAGACCAAAAAATGGGACAAAACAAGAAAAAAATGGGAAAAAAAAGAGAGAAAAAACGAGAAAAAATGGGAGAAAAATTCCTAAAAAAAAAAGAGAAAAATTCCTAAAAAAAAACCAAACCCAGGCTGGATGGAAAAAGTTGGGTTGGAGGGAAAGAAAGGGGGGAGGGGCTGGAAAAAAATCCAAAATCAGGGAGGGGGTTTTGGTGGAGCAAAAAGGGAGGAATTTGGGGTTTTTGGGGGTCTCACCTTTTCGGATCCATGTAAAAAATCGTTCAGGGCCTGAGGATCGCTGGAAAAAAAGCAGGAAAAGAGGATTAGGGGTGGAATTTTGGGGATTTGGGGGGTGGGGAGGGAAAATTGGGGAATTTGGAGGGAAATTTGGGGATTTTGGAGGGAAATTTGGGGGTTCTGGAAGGAAATTTGAAATCCTGGGGGGAAATTTGGGGGTTCTGGAGGGAAATTTGGGGAATTTGGAAGGAAAATTGGGGATTCTGCAGGGAAATTTGGGGATTTTGGAGGGAAATTTGGGGATTTTGGAGGGAAATTTGGGGATTTTGGGGGGAAATTTGGGGATTTTGGAGGGAAATTTGGGGATTTTGGGGGGAAATTTGAGATTCTGGAGGGAAATTTGGGGATTCTGGGGGGAAAATTGGGGATTCTAAAGGGAAATTTGGGATTCTGGGGGGAAAATTGGGATTCTGGAGGGAATTTTGGGATTCTGGGGGTGCTGGGGGGGGTTGGGATGTTTGTCACCTTTTTGGGGAAGTTTTTGGCCTTTTTTGGGACATTTTCTCTTTTTTGGGATATTTCCCATCCTTTATGGGACATTTTCCCTCTTTTTGGTCCATTTCCAGTCCTTTCTGGGTCATTTCCCACTCTTTTTTTGGAGTTTCCCATCCTTTTTGGGCCACTTCCAGTCCTTTTTGGGACATTTCCAGCCCTTTTTAGGGATATTTTCAGCCTTTTTTTTGACATTTCCAGCCCCTTTTGGGTCATTTCCCGCTGCTTTTGGGACCCTTTTCAACCTTCCCAGGACAATTCCCACCTTTCCAGGGCCAATTCCCACCTTTCCAGGGACAATTCCCACCTTTCCAGGGCCAATTCCCACCTTTTCCAGGACGATTCCCACCTTTTTTGGGTGGTTTTCCCCCCTTTTTGGGTTGTTTTTCCCCCTTTTTGGGTGGTTTTTCCCCCATTTTGGGTCATTTCCAGCCGGATTTGGGACCTTTCCTGCCCTTTCCGGGTTATCCCAGGCCGTTCCCACCCTTTTTTTTGGGAATTCCGCCCTCCCAGGACTCCCAGGACTCACCAGATGACATCGAGGAGGCACCGCCCGTCTTCATCATCCATGACAACTGCAAAGCACCCACAGGAAATGTTAAATTTTTCCATGGAAAAATCGGGAATTCCGGCCGGATTTGGGGTCCTTTTCCCTCGGGGCTTCAACCCCGGGCGGGGATTGGGGGGAAAATTGGGATAAAACCTCAGGAAAAGGGGGAAAAAGAGGGAATTTGAGGGGTTTTCCGGGAGGGAATTCCAAGGGAAGTAAGGGATGAGGGGATGGGGAGGGAATTCCTGGAGAAATCCAGCAGGGAAAGGGATTGAGCCCAAAATTCCTGAGGGGTTGAGCCCAAAATTCCAGAGGGAAAGGGATTGAACCCAAAATTCCTGAGGGACTGAGCCCAAAATCCCTCAGGGATTGATCCCAAAATTCCTGAGGGATTGAGCCCAAAATCCTTCAGGGATTGATCCCAAAATTCCAGAGGAAAAGGGATTGATCCCAAAATCCTTCAGGGATTGATCCCAAAATTCCAGAGGAAAAGGGATTGATCGCAAAATCCTTCAGGGATTGATCCCAAAGTTCTCTCAGGGATTGATCCCAAAATTCCAGAGGAAAAGGGATTGATCCCAAAATCCTTCAGGGATTGATCCCAAAATCCCTCAGGAATTGAGCCCAAAATTCCTCAGAATTCCCTCCCCCCTTTTCCCATTTCCCAAATCCAAGAAACCCAAACAATTCCAAGAATTCTTTCCCACTTTTTTTCTTTTTTTTTGTGGGAAAATCCTTAAAAAAAACCAAAACTGAAGCCCGTTGGGAATTCCCGACATTCCAACCCCTTTTTCCCGAGAGAAATTCCCACTTTTCCTCCTCCCAAGGATTCCCCAGGTTCAGCCATTCCCCCTTTTCCCGGGATTTCAAGGAATTTGGGAGCAGGAAAACACCAAAAAAATGGGAATGTTTTGGGGTAGAAAACCAGGGAATTCCAGCCCTGGATCCAAAGCTCATCCAGGGGGGTTTTGGGCCTGGGAAAAGTGGGAATTCCAAGGGAATTCCTGGAGAGGAGGGAAAAGCATCCGGAGGTTCCCAAATCCTGGATTTTCCCTGGTTTTGTTTTTTTTTCCCAGTCCTATCCTGGATTTTTTGGGGACTCCCTGAGGGGGTTCCTGGTTTGGATTTTCCTGAAATTCCGGGGTCCAGGGGTGGGAAAAGCTGGGATAAAACTGGGACAAATCCAGGATAAAATTGGGATAAAACTGGGATGAATGGGGGATAAACACAGGATAAAATTGGGATAAATCCAGGATAAAATTGGGATAAAACTGGGATGAATGGGGGATAAATCCAGGATGCAATTGGGATAAATCCTGGGTAAATCTGGGATAAAACTGGGATAAATGGAGGATAAATCCAGGATAAAATTGGGATAAATCTGGGAGGAATGGGGGGTAAATCTGGGATACAACTGGGATAAAATTGAGATGAATGTGGGATAAATCCAGGATAAAACTGGGATAAATTCCAGAGGAACAGGGAGTAAATCTGGGATACGACTGAAATAATTCCAGGATAAATCTGGGATAAAACTGGGATAAATCCTGGATAAAACTGGGATAGATCCGGGATGAATCCCAGATAAACCTGGGATAAAATTGGGATAAATCCCAAACAACACTGAGATAAATCCGGAATAAAATTGGGAGTAACGAGCGTAAATTGGGGATAAAAGAGGGATAAATCCAGGGCAAATCTGGGATAAATCCGGGGTAAAACTGGGGTGAATTGAGGGGGAATTTGGGGTAAAACTGGGATAAAAGTGGGGTGACTTTGGGGTAAATTTGGGGTAAATCTGGGATGAATTTGGGGTCAATTTGGGGTCAATTTGGGGTCAATGGGGGATAAACCCAGGATAAATTTGGAGTGAATTTGGAGTGGAATTGGGATAAATTTGGAGTAAATTTAGGGTAAATCTGGGGTAAATTTGGGATAAAATCGGGATAAATCTGGGGTCAATTTGGGGTGAATTTGGGGTAAATCTGGGATAAACTTGGGGTGAATTTGGGATAAATCTGGGATGAATTTGGGGTAAATTTGGGGTAAACTTGGGGTAAATTTGGGATAAATTTGGGGTAAATCTGGGGTAAATCTGGGGTAAATCTGGGGTAAATCTGGGATAAATCTGGGATAAACTTAGGGATAAATCTGGGGTAAAATTGGGGATAAATTTGGGATAAATCTGGAATAAACTTGGGGATAAATCTGGGATAAATTTGGGGTGAATTTGGGATAAACTTGGGGATAAATTTGGGGTAACTTTGGGGTCTATTTGGGGTGAATTTGGGATAAATCTGGGATAAATTTGGGGATAAATCTGGAATAAATTTGGGGATAAATCTGGGATAAACTTGGGGATAATTTTGGGGTGACTTTGGGGATAAATTTGGGATAAATTTGGGGATAAATCTGGGATAAACTTGGGAATAAATTTGGGATAAATCTGGGATAAATTTGGGGTGACTTTGGGGTTTATTTGAGGTGAATTTTGGGTGGATTTGGGGTAAATTTGGGGCAAGGGTTCGATTTTGGGCTCCGGGAATTCCGGGGATCCCAAAACTGGCCCTGCTGGGGGGGGGAAAAAAGGAGGGGAGGAAGAGGAAGAGGGGGAAGAGGAAGAGGAGGAGGAAGAGGAGGAGGAAGAGAAAGAGAAGAAGGAAGAGGAGGAAAAGGAAGAGGGGGAGGAGGAAGAGGAATAGGAAGAAGGAGGAGGAAGAGGGGGAAGGAGAGGAAGAAGAGGAGGAAGAACAAGAGGAGGAGGAAACAGAAACAGGAGGAAGATGAAGAGGAGAAAGAGGGGGAGGAAGAAGAGGAGGAAGAGGAGGAAGAAGAAAAGGAGGAGAAAGAGGAAGGACACACCCCCCCAGCTGAGTCCTTGAGGAGGAAGAGGAAGAGGAAGATGAAGAGGAGGAGGAAGAGGAGGGACCCCCTCCCAGCAGCTCTGGGTCCCTGAGCAGGAAAAGGAAGGGCAGGAAGAGGAAGAGGAGGAAGAGGAGGAGGAGGAGCAGGAGGAGGAGAAAGAAGAAGAGGAGGAAGAGCAGCAGGAGGAGGAGGAAGAGGAGAAAGAGGAGGAGGAAGGCCAGACATGAACACCCCACCAGAGCAGGGGGCAGCTCCAAACCCAGGCCAGGAGGGGGAGGAAGAGCAGGAGGAAGAGGAGGAAGATGAGGAGGAAAAGCAGCAGCAGCAGCAGGAGGGAGATGAGGAAGATGAAGAGGAAGAGCAGGAGGAAGAGGAGGAAGATGAGGAGGAAAAGCAGCAGCAGCAGCAGGGAGATGAGGAAGATGAAGGGGAAGAGCAGGAGGAAGAGGAGGAAGAAGAGGAGGAAAAGCAGCAGCAGCAGCAGCAGCAGGGAGATGAGGAAGATGAAGAGGAAGAGCAGGAGGAAGAGGAGGAAGATGAGGAGGAAAAGCAGCAGCAGCAGCAGCAGGAGGGAGATGAGGAAGATGAAGGGGAAGAGGAGGAGGAAGAGGAGGAAGATGAGGAGGAAAAGCAGCAGCAGCAGGAGGAGGAGGAAGAGCAGGAGGAAGAGGAAGAGGAAGATGAGGAAGGACCCCCAAACCCAGCCCAGGGGCAGCTCCAAACACAGGCCAGGAGGAGGAAGAGGAGGAAGAGGAGGAAGAAGAGCAGGAGGAGGAGGAGGAGGAGGAGGAGGATGAAGATGAGGAGGAAGAGCAGCAGCAGGAGGAAGATGAGGAAGGACCCCCAGAAGGAGCCCCCAAAACAGCTCCAAAGCCAGGCCAGGAGGGAGAGGAGGGGGAGGAAGAGGAAGATCCTGAGGGGACACACAGAGCCAGCGTGAGGGACAGCAGCAAGAGGAGGAGGAAGATGAGGAAGATGAGGAGGAAGAGGAAGAGGAAGAGAAGGAAGAGCAGGAGGAGGAAGGCCAGACATGAACACCCCAACCAGAACAGGGGGCAGCTCCAAAGCCAGGCCAGGAGGGGGAAAAGGGGGAGGAAGAGCAGGAGGAGGAAGAGGAGGAGGAAGAGCAGAAGAGGAGGAGGAAGAGCAGCAGCAGGAAAATGAGGAGGAAGAGGAGAAGGAAGATGAGGAAGGTCACACAGACACACACACAGAGAGCAGGGGCAGCTCCAGACCCAGGCCAGGAGGGACAGAAGGGGGAGGAAGAGGAGGGAGAGGAGGGAGAGTGTGAGGAGGAAGAGGAAGATGAGCAGGAAAAGCAGCAGCAGGAGGATGAAGATGAGGATGAAGAGCAGCAGGAGGAGGAGGAGGAAGAGGAGGAAGGACCCCCAAACCCAGCCCAGGGGCAGCTCCAGACACAGGAGGCCCTGAGGAAGAGGAGGAAGAGGAGGAAGAAAAGCAGGAGGAGGAGGAGGAGGAGGATGAAGATGAGGAGGAAGAGCAGCAGCAGCAGCAGGAGGAGGAGGATGAGGAGGAAGAGGAGGATGAAGAGGAGGAAGGACCCCCAAAAGCCCAGGGGCAGCTCCAGACCCAGGAGGCCCTGAGGAAGAGGAGGAAGAGGAGGAAGAAAAGCAGGAGGAGGAGGAGGAGGAGGATGAAGATGAGGAGGAAGAGCAGCAGCAGGAGGAGGAGGAGGAAGAGGTCGAGAAGGAGGAGGAAGAGGAGGAAGAAGATGAGGATGAGGAGAAGAAGGAGGAGGAAGACGAGGAGGACGAGGAGGAAGAGCAGGAGGAGCAGGAGAATGAAGATGAAGAGGAAGAAGAGGAAGAGGAGGAAGATGAAGAAGATGAGAAGGAAAAGCAGCAGCAGCAGGAAGATGAAGAGGAGGAGGAGGAGGAGAATGAAGAGGAGGAGGACGAGGAGGAGGAAGAGGAAGACGAGGAAGAGGAGGAGAAGGAAGAGGAAGACGCGGCTGCTCCTGCCGAGGCCGAAGGCCCTCTCCCCCCCCCAAATTCCAGGCCCGTTTTAACCCGGGGTTCAGAGCCCCCTCCCTCCCCAAATCCCCAAACCCTTCTCCTCCCCCTCCCCTCAGAGCGCGGCGCGAGGGGCCCGGTTGGGTGAGGGGGAAAAGGCCCTGTCGCGACAGAGCCGTGATTTTCCTGAGGGGGAGGGCGGGAGGGGGTTGGGAGTGAGGGGAAAGGAAGGGAAGGGAAAGGGGGAGGTTGAGGGAAGGGGAAAACCAATCAGGGTTTTTTTTTTTTTTTTAAAATCCTCCGGAGGAAGGGGGGTTGTTTTGTTTTTTTTTATTTCTGGGGTGGGTGTTTCTGGGGTTTTTGGGTTTTTTTTGTTGTTTTTTTTTGAAATTCGGGGCGGACTCACCGTGAGGGCCCGAGCGGCGCCCGGCGCGGGGTCTCCCAGGCGCCCCTGCACGGGCGGGGGTGGAAACCCCGCCCCTTTTCCCTCCCCCTCAGCGCAGGACCCCGCTTTTTTAGCGGTTCGCCGCGCCGCCTGCTCCGAAATGTTAATAAAAAACCCTCAAAAATCCGACTAAACGGAATAAAAAACGGGGGAAAAAGGGTTGGAGTTCACGGCGAAGGAAGGGGAGTCACCCCCCCCTAAAAAAAATAAGGTGGGAGGGGTTTAATTTGCATGAACCGCGCCCCGTTCAGCCGCGGCGGGACAGGCAGTGGGACGGACACGCCCCTCCCGAAGAAGTCGCCTCAGGAAAGACCCCCCCCACACACCCGCCCCCTCCGGGGTGATTTGCATAACCACGCCCACTGGGTGTGCGTTCCATCGGAAACCACGCCCATATATTAGCATAAACACGCCCCCGTGACGGTGATTTGCATAACCACGCCCATCAATGACAACTATGTTTCTAAACCACGCCCACACATCGTAGATTAGCATAGTCACGCCCCTCAATGCTTCATTTGCATAACCACGCCCACTAATGCCAAATAAAGGCATAAACCACGCCCACCACGTTAATATTAACATAAATAGACCGCTTTGGCCGATAATTTGCATAACCACACCCACTAATGAAAAATAAAGGCTTAAACCACGCCCACCACGTTAATATTAACATAAATACGCCTTCTTAGCCGATAATTTGCATAACCACGCCCAGTAAAGCCATAATTGGTTATAAAACACGCCCACCCGAGCGATATTAGCATGAACACGCCCCCTTGGCGGAGAATTTGCATAACCGCGCCAATTATGTCGATTATTAGCATGAACCACGCTCATTAAGGGATCAAACGACCCAGGCAGCGCTCATTTGCATAACCACGCCCCCTGAGCGGGCGCTAATCCCCGAAAATCCTAAAAATCACCTAAACCCCCCAAATTGCCCCAAAATGTCCCAAAATCCCCCCCAAAAATCCCTCCAAAATCGCCACTCCAAAACCCCCACAAAACTCCGAAAAATCCCCGAAAATTCCCCGAAAAAAAATCCCCGAAAATCCTAAAAATCACCTAAACCCCCCAAACTGCCCCAAAATGTCCCAAAATCCTCCCAAAAAATCCCTCGAAAATCTCCCCCCAAAACTCGGAAAAATCCCCGAAAATTCCCCAAAAATTCCCCGAAAAAAATCCCCGAAAATCCTAAAAATCCCCGAAAATCCTAAAAATCACCTAAACCCCCCAAACTGCCCCAAAATGTCCCAAAATCCTCCCAAAATCGCTCCCCAACCACCGAAAAATCCTTAAAAACGAACTCGAACTCCCTCTGAATCACCCCCAAAACTCCTCCAAACCACCTCTTAACACCCCCAAAAATCGCCTAAACCCTAAAAAATCACCTAAACCCCCCAAACTGCCCCAAAATGTCCCAAATCTACCCAAAAATGCCCCAAAATCCCCCGGAGGGTCCTCCCGCCCGCCAGGGGGCGCCTCCCTGTTGGGGGGCCAGAGCAGAAGAGTCCCGAGGGGGGCGCTCCCTCGCGTGGCGCTCTCACCCAATGGGAGCGCGCCCCGCGGGTCACGTGGGACGGAGGAGGGGGGGGGGGGCTCCCCAAGATGGCGGCGTCGATGGCGGCGCCGGGGCCGGAGAAGGCGAAGGGCGAGAAGGAGAAGGAGAAGGAGGAGGAGGCGAAGCGGCTCCTCAGCGAGGCCGACAGGAAGGTCCGCGGGGCCTCCTCTTTCCTCGGGGCGCTCTTCGGGTGCGTCCCGGAACGGGGGGGAACTGGGGGGGGTTTTGGGGGGGTCCCTGAGGGGCTTTGGGGGGTCCCTGAGGGGGTGTCGGATTGGGGGATTAGAGGGGATTAGGGGATTGGGGGTCCTGAGTGGGATTTGGGGGTCTGGGGTTGATTTGGGGGTCCTTGAGGGGTTTTGGGGGTTAGGGAGAATTGGGGGGTTGGAGGAGAACTGGGGGTCCCTGAGGGGTTTGGAGGGTCTGGGATTGATTTTTGGGATCCTGGGGTGGATTTGGGGGTTGGGATTTATTTGGGGGTCCTGAGGGGCACTTGGGGTTCCTGATTTGATTTGGGGGTCCTGAGAGGAGTTTGAGGGGTCTGGGTTTGATTTGGGGGTCCCTGAGGGGCTTTGGGGGTCCCTGAGGGGCTTTGGGGGTCCTGGGGGATTTGGGGGTCTTGGGCTTGATTTGGGGGTCCCTGAGGGGCTTTGGGGGTCCCAAAGTTGATTTTGTGGATTCTGAGGGCGTTTTGGGGGTCCCTGAGGGGCTTTGGGGGTCCTTGAGGGGTCTGGGGGTCCTGGGGGATTTGGAGGTCCTGGGTTTGATTTGGGGGTCCCTGAGGGGCTTTGGGGGTCCTAAAGGTGTTTTTTGGATCCTGGGGGGTTTGGGGGTCCCTGAGGGGCTTTGGGGTCCTAAAGTTGATTTTTGGATCCTGGGGGTATTTGGGGGTCCCTGAGGGGGCCTGGGGGTCCCTGAGGGGCTTTTGGGGTCCCTGAGGGGCTTTGGGGGTCCCTGAGGGGCTTTGGGGGTCCTAAAGTTGATTTTTTGGATCCTGGGGGGGGTTTTGGGGGGTCCCTGAGGGGCTTTGGGGGTCCCTGAGGGGCGTTGGGGGTCCTAAAGTTGATTTTTTGGATCCTGGGGGGATATTTTGGGGGGTCCCTGAGGGGCTTTGGGGGTCCCTGAGGGGCTTTGAGGGGTCCTTGAGGGGCTTTGGGGTCCCTGAGGGGGTTTTGGGGTCCCTGAGGAGCTTTGGGGGTCCCAAAGTTGACTTTTTGGATCTTGGGGGGGTATTTGGGGGGTCCCTGAGGAGCTTTGGGGGTCCCTGAGGGGTTGTCATTGATTGAGGGGGGGGAGGGGGGATTTTGGAGGGTTTTTCCCACCCCTAATTCCCATTTTTCCAGGTTTTCCAGGGGTTTTTCCCATCTCTGACCATTCCTGGACCCCCAATCCCCCTTTTTCCCACTCCTAAATCTGATTTTTCTCCGTTTTTTCCTGGATTTTTTTTTCACTTTTGAATCCCCCTGGATTCCCAATCTTCCTTTTTCATGTCCCTAATTCCCATTTTTCCCATTTTTCCAGGTTTTTTTCCCATCTGTGACCACTCCTGGACCCCCAATCCCCCTTTTTCCCACCCCTAATTCCCATTTTTCCCATTTTTCCAGGGGTTTTTCCAGGCTGGAGGAGCCCTGTGAGCCCCCCTGGATTCCCAATCTTCCTTTTTCCCTTCCCTAATTCCCATTTTTCCCATTTTTCCAGGTTTTTCCCATCTGTGACCATTCCTGGACCCCCAAACCCCTTTTTCCCTTCCCTAATTCCCATTTTTCCCGTTTTTCCAGGGGTTCTTCCCGGCTGGAGGAGGCCTGTGAGTGCTACACCCGAGCTGCCAACCTCTTCAAGATGGCCAAGAACTGGAGTGGTGGGTCCTGAGCCCCAAAATCCTCGGGAATGAGCCCAAAATTCCTTGGGAATGGGCCCAGAATTCCTGGGAATAAGCCCCAAAATCTGTCAGGAATGGGCCCCCAAAATTCCTTGGGAATGAGCCCCAAAATCTGTCAGGAATGGGCCCCAAAATTCCTTGGGAATGGGCCCAGAATTCCTGGGAATGGCTCCTCAAAATTCCTCACAAATGGGCCCCAGAATCCCTTGGGAATGAGCCCCAAAATCCTTTGGGAATGAGCCCCAAAATCCCTTGGGAATGGGCCCCAGAATTCCCAGGAATGGCCCCCAAAATTCCTCACAAATTGACCCCAAAATCCCTTGGGAATGGGCCCCAGAATTCCCAGGAATGAGCCCCAAAATTCCTCACAAATTGTCCCCAGAATCCCTTGGGAATGGAGCCCCAAAATCCTTGGGAATGAGCCCCAAAATCCTGTACAGGCCCCAAATCCTTGGAATGGGCCCAGAATTCCTGGGAATGGGCCCTCAAAATTCCTCACAAATTGTCCCCAAAATACCTTGGGAATGGGCCCCAGAATTCCCGGGAATGAGCCCCAAAATTCCGTCGGAATGGGCCCTAGAATCCCTCAGGAATGGGCCCCAAAATCCTTTTGAAATGGGCCCAGATGAATGCTCCAAAATCCCTTGGGAATGGGCCCCAAAATTCCTTGGGAATGGGGCCCCAAAATTCCTTGGGAATGAGCCCTCAAAATTCCTCAGGAATGAGCCTCAAAATTCCTCGGGAATGGGCCCCAAAATTCCTTGGGAATGGGCCCAAAATTCTCAGGAATGGGCCCAAAATCCTCAGGAATGGGCCCCAAAATCCTTTGGAATGGGCCCAGAATTCCTAGGAATGGGCCCCAAAATCCTCTTGGGAATGAGCCCCAAAATTCCTTGGGAATGCAGTGCCTAGAATTCCCAGGAATAGGAACACCCTTAAAATTCCTCACAAATTGACTCCCAGAACATTCCTTGGAATGGGCCCAGAATTCTCAGGAATGAGCCCCAAAATCTGTCAGGAATGGGCCTCAAATACCACTCGGAATGAGCCCCAAAATTCCTTGGGAATGAGCCCCAGAATCTATCCGCAATGGGCCCAAAATTCCTGGGAATGGGCCCTTAAATTCCTCACGAATTGGTCCCCAAAATGCCTTGGGAATGAGCTGCCAGAATTCCCGGGAATGGAGCCCCAAAATCCTGTCAGGAATGGGCCTCAGAATATCCCTCAGGAATGGGCTTCAAAATCCTTTTGAAATGGGTCCAGATGAATCTCAAAATCCCTTGGGAATGGGCCCAAAATTCCTGGGAATGGGGCCCCAAAATTCCTTGGGAATGATCCCCAAAATTCCCAGGAATGAGCCTCAAAATCCCTCGGGAATGGGCCCAAAATTCCTTGGGAATGAGCCCCAAAATCCCTCGGGAATGGGCCCCAGAATTCCCAGGAATGGCCCTTAAAATTCTGGGAATGACCCGTTCTCCCTGTTTTCCAGAGGCTGGGAATGCCAGAAATGACCCATTATCCTTCTTTTCCAGGGGCTGAGAACGATCCTTATCCTTTTTCCAGGGGCTGGGAACGCTGGAAATGATGTGGAAAAGCTGGGAATGATCCCTGTGAGCATTCCAGAGGCCGGGAATTCTGGGAATAATCCATTATCCCTATTTTTTAGGGACTGGAAGTACCAGAAATGAGCCATTATCCCCATTTTTCAGAGGCTGGGAATGCTGGAAACGATCTGGGAACACTGGAAATGATCCAGGAGCATTCGGAATGATCTGGGAATTCCGGGAATGACCCATTATCCCTGTTTTCCAGAGGCTGGGAACGCCAAAAATGACCCATTATCCCTCTTTTCCAGCGGCTGGGAACAATCCCTGTCCCTTTTCCAGGGGCTGGGAACGCTGGAAATGATGTGGAAAAGCTGGGAATGATCCCTGTGAGCATTCCAGAGGCCGGGAATTCTGGGAATAATCCATTATCCCTATTTTTCAGAGGACTGGAAGTACCAGAAATGAGCCATTATCCCCATTTTTCAAGAGGCTGGGAGATCCTGTCCCTTTCCAGGAAATGATGTGGAAAAGCTGGGAATGACCCCTGTGAGCATTCCAGAGGCCGGGAATTCTGGGAATGACCCGTTATCCCTATTTTTTAGGGATTGGAAGTGCCAGAAACGATTCATTATCCCTCTTTTCCAGGGGCTGGGAGTGATCCCTGTCCCTTTTCCAGGGCCTGGGAACGCCAGGAATGATCCCTGTGAGCATTCCAGAGGCTGGGAATTCTGGGAATAACCCGCTATCCCTGTTTTCCAGAGGCAGGGAATGCCAAAAATGAGCCATTATCCTTGTTTTCCAAGGGCTAGGAGTGATCCCTGTCCCTTTTCCAGGGGCTGGGAATGCTGGAAACGCTGGGAATGACCCCTGTGAACATTCCAGAGGCTGGGAATTCCAGGAATAATCCATTATCCCTATTTTTTAGGGACTGGAAATGCCAGAAACGATTCATTATCCCTCTTTTCCAGGGGCTGGGAACGATCCTTATCCCTTTTCCAGGGCCTGGAAACACCAGGAATGATCCCTGTGAGCATTCCAGAGGCCGGGAATTCCGGGAATGACCCGTTATCCCTGTTTTCCAGAGGCTGGGAATGCCAAAAATGACTTACTATTCCTCTTTTCCAGGGGCTGAGAACGATCCCTGTCCCTTTTCCAGGGGCTGGGAATGCTGGAAATGATGTGGAAAAGCTGGGAATGATCCCTATGAGCATTCCAGAGGCTGGGAATTCCGGGAATGACCCGTTCTCCGTGTTTTCCAGAGGCAGGGAGCGCTTTCTGCCGAGCTTCCCGACTCCACGAGCAGCTGCAGAGCAAACCCGACGCCGCCTCCCGGCTCGTGGACGCCGCCAACGCCTTCAAAAAGTGCGACCCACAGGGTAGGGAGAGACATTCCCAAGGGAATTCCCGGGATTTGGGGTCCTGGGAGGGGCTGGGAGTCGGGAATTGTCCCAAAATCCCAGAAAATTGTGTTAAAATCACTCAAAATCCCACTAAAATTGCACAAAATTCACTTAAAATGCCTCAGAATCCTTCAAAGGTGTGGATCCAGAGGGTGAGGAGCAGCATTCCCAAAGGAATTCCCGGGATTTGGGGTCCTGGGAGGGGCTGGGAGTCGGAAATTGGCTCAAAATCCACAAAAATCCCATTAAAATCCCATAAAATCTCGTTAAAATTGCACAAAATCCCATTAAAATGGCATGAAATTTACTTAAAATTCCTCAGAATCCTCCAAAAAGGGGGTTCTAGAAGGGGAGGATCGACATTCCCAAAGGAATTCCTGGGATTTGGGGTCCTGGGAGGGGCTGGGAGTCGGGAATCCCATAAAATCCCATCAAAATCCCACAAATTCCCATTAAAATACAGTTAAAATTGCCCAAAATCCCATTAAAATGGCATGAAATTCACTTAAAATCCCTCAGAATCCTTCAAAAAGTGCCACCCACAGGGTAGGGAGAAACATTCCCAAAGGAATTCCAGGGATTTGGGGTCCTGGGAGGGGCTGGGAGTCGGGAAATGTCCCAAAATCCCATCAAATCCCATTAAAATTGCACAAAATCCTGTTAAAATGACACAAAATTCACTTAAAATCCCTCGGAATCCTTCAAAGATGTGGATCCAGGGGGTGAGGAGCAGCATTCCCAAAGGAATTCCCGGGATTTGGGGTCCTGGGAGGGGCTGGGAGTCAGGAATTATCCCAAAATCCTGTAAAATCCCATTAAAGTCCCATAAAATCCCATTAAAGTTGCATAAAATTCACTTAAAATCCTTCAGAATCCTCCAAAAAGATGGTTCTATAAGGGGAGGAGCGACATTCCCAAAGGAATTCCTGGGATTTGGGGTCCTGGGAGGGGCTGGGAGTCGGGAATTGGTTCAAAATCCCATAAAAATCCCGTTAAAATGGCACAAAGTCTCGTTAAAATGACATAAAACTCACTTAAAATCTCCCAAATCCCTCCAAAAAATCCAATCCAGAGGGTGAGGAGCGACATTCCCAAAGGAATTCCCGGGATTTGGGGTCCTGGGAGGGGCTGGGAGATGGAAAATGTCCCAAAATCCCACGAAAATCCCGTTAAAATCACTCAAAATCCCACTAAAATTGCACAAAGTTCACCTGAAATTCCTCGATGCCTTCAAGAAGTGCGACCCACAGGGTAGGGAGAAACATTCCCAAGGGAATTCCCGGGATTTGGGGTCCTGGGAGGGGCTGGGAGGTGGAAATCCCATAAAATTCCACAAAAATCCCATTAGAATTGCACAAAATCCCCTCAAAACCCCCAAAAATTCCCAAAAATCCCCCCAAAATTCCCTCAAATCCCCCCAAAATTCCCAAAAATCCTCCCAAAATTCCCTCAAATCCCCCCAAAATTCCATTCCCTCGGGAATTCCCAACAATTCCACCCCCAAAGCCCCCCAAAATCCGGGAATTCCGGCCGGAATTTCCCCCCCCAGGCCTGGAGGGGGCTCTTTTTTCCCTTTTTTCCCTTGGAATTTGGCTCCCAACCCTTTGGAATTTGGCTCCCAGCCCTTTGGGCTTTGGCTCCCCTCCGGAATTCCGGGATTCCCGCGGATTCCGAGCAGATGGAGCCGCAGTTTTTGGGTGGAATTCCCGCGGTTTTGGCTTCCGGCGGAATCTGCGGGGGCGGCTCCGACTGCCCGGAATTTTGGGGGCTTTAATTCCAAAGCTTTTGGGATTCCAGTCCCGGGAATTTTGGACCTTCATTCCAAAGATTTTGGGGTTCCAACCCCTGGAATTTTGGGGTTCAAATCCCTGGAATTTTAGGCCTTAATTCCAAAGATTTTGGGGTCCCAATCCCTGGAATTTTGAGGCTCCAATCCCTGGAATTTTGGACCTTAATTCCAGAGATTTTGGGGTTCCAACCCCTGGAATTTTGGACCTTAATTCCAGAGATTTTGGGGTTCCAATCCCTGGAATTTTGGGGTTCAAATCCTTGGAATTTTGGGGCTCCAGTCCTTGGAATTTTAGGGCCTCATTCCAAAGATTTTGGGGGGCTCCAATCCCTGGAATTTTGAGGCTTTAATTCCAAAGGTTTTGGGACTCCAGTCCCGGGAATTTTGGACCTTAATTCCAAAGATTTTGGGGTTCCAACCCCTGGAATTTTGGGGCTCCAATCCTTGGAATTTTGGGGCTTTAATTCCAAAGGTTTTGGGACTCCAGTCCCGGGAATTTTGGACCTTAATTCCAAAGATTTTGGGGTTCCAACCCCTGGAATTTTGGGCTCCAATCCCTGGAATTTTGGGTCTTTAATTCCAAAGCTTTTGGGACTCCAATCCCTGGAATTTTGGGGTTCAAATCCTTGGAATTTTGGGGCTCCAATCCCTGGAATTTTGGGGCCCTCATTCCAAAGATTTTGGGGTTCCAATCCCTGGAATTTTGGGGCTTTAATTCCAAAGGTTTTGGGGCTCTGATCCCAAAGATTTTGGGGTTCCAAACCCTGGAATTTTGAGCCCTCATTCCAGAGATTTTGGGGTTTGAATTCCTGGAATTTCAGGGCTCTGATCCCAAAGATTTTGGGGGCTCTAATTCCTGGAATTTTGAACCCTCATTCCACAGGTTGTGGGACTCCAATCCCTGGAATTTTCGAGCTCTGATCCCAAAGATTTTGGGGGTTCCCCCCCTTTCTCTCCAGGGGGGATTCTTCCCTTGCAGGGACTTTTCCCCCTTCCCAGTTTTCCAGAGGGTGTTTCTTTCCCCCTTTCCCCACTTTTCCAGGGCCTATTTTTCCCACTTTTCCAGGGGCAGTTTCCCTCTCTTCCCCTCATTCCAGAGGGTGTTTTCCCCCTCTTTCCCTGCATTCCAGAGGGTGTTTTCCCCCTCTTTCCCTGCATTCCAGAGGGTGTTTTTCCCCCTTTTCCAGTGGCTGTTTTTCCCAGTTTTCCAGAGGCTTTATCCCCCTTTTTCTCTGCATTCCAGAGGATGTTTTTCCCCCTTTTCCCCTCATTCCAGAGGGTGTTTTTCCCCCTTTTCCAGGGCCTGTTTTTCCCACTTTTCCAGGGGCTGTTTTTCCCAGTTTTCCAGAGGATGTTTTCCTCCTTTTTCCCTGCATTCCAGAGGGTGTTTTTCCCCCTTTTCCAGCAGGTTTTTCCTCCCTCTTTTCCCACTTTTCCAGGGGCTGTTTCTCCCCTTTTCCCCCCACATTCCAGGGGCTGTTTTTCCCACTTTTCCAGAGGCTGTTTCCCCCTTTTTCCCTGCATTCCAGAGGGTGTTTTTTCCAGTTTTCCAGGGGCAGTTTCCCCCTTTCCCCTGCATTCCAGAGGGTGTTTTTCCCCCTTTTCCCCACATTCCAGAGGGTGTTTTCCCACATTCCAGAGGGTGTTTTTCCCACATTCCAGAGGGTGTTTTCCCCCCTTTTTCCCACATTCCAGAGGGTGTTTTTCCCCCTTTTCCCCACATTCCAGAGGGTGTTTTCCCCACATTCCAGAGGGTGTTTTCCCCACATTCCAGAGGGTGTTTTTCCCCCTTTTCCAGAGGCTGTTTCCCCCTTCTTCCCCACATTCCAGAGGGTGTTTTTCCCACATTCCAGAGGGTGTTTTTCCCAGTTTTCCAGGGGCTGTTTCCTCCCTCTTTTCCCACTTTTCCAGAGGATATTTTCCCCCCTTTTTCCCCCTTTTCCAGGGCCTGTTTTTCCCACTTTTCCAGGGGCTGTTTCCCCCTCTTCCCCACATTCCAGAGGGTGTTTTCCCCACATTCCAGAGGGTGTTTTCCCACATTCCAGAGGGTGTTTTCCCCACATTCCAGAGGGAGTTTTCCCCCCTTTCCCACCATTTCCCCCCTGTTTTCCAGAGGCCGTGTCGTGCCTGCTCCGCGCCATCGACATCTACACCGACATGGTGAGCCCTTCCCTCCCTTCCCACGGAATTCCCAGCAGGAATTTCCCCTCCAGGGGGGGTTCTGCTCCCTCTGGGATGGCTTTTCCCGGTATTTTTTTGGGATAATCCCGGATTTTCCCCCCCTGGCAGGGCCGGTTCACGGTGGCCGCCAAGCAGCACGTGGCCATCGCCGAGATCTACGAGGGCGACCTCGTCGACGTCCACAAGGTCAGGCCGGGGATTCCCGGGAAAAACGGCTCGGGAATGCCGGGAATTCCCTCCCTGGCACCTTGGGAATCTTCCCCCCAAAAAAATTCCTGGAAAAATCCAGCCTGGAACGGCCCAAAATCCCGGGATTTGCAGCTTTTTTTTTGGGGGGGGGGCTCCGATCGTGAAGGGTTTGGGGTTCGGATCCTTGGAATTTTGGGGTTCAAATCCTTGGAATTTCGGGGTTTAAATCCTTGGAATTTCAGGCTCTAATTCCAAAGATTTTGGGGCTCTGATTCCAAAGGTTTTGGGGCTCCAATCCCTGGAATTTTGGGGTTCAAATCCTTGGAATTTCAGAGCTCTGATCCCAAAGATTTTGGGGCTCCAGTCCCTGGAATTTTGGGGCTCTGATTCCAAAGATTTCGGGGCTCTGATCCCAAAGATTTTGGGGCTCCAGTCCCTGGAATTTTGGGGCTCTGATTCCAAAGATTTCGGGGCTCTGATTCCAAAGATTTTGGGGCTCAAATCCTTGGAATTTCAGGTTCTAATTCCAAAGATTTTGGGGCTCTGATCCCAAAGATTTTGGGGCTCCAATCCCTGGAATTTTGGGGTTCAAATCCTTGGAATTTTGGGGCTCTGATTCCAAAGATTTGGGGCTCCAAACCCTGGAATTTTGGGGTTCCAGTCCCTGGAATTTTGGGGCTCTGATTCCAAAGATTTGGGGGTTCGATCCCTGGAATTTTGGGGTTCAAATCCTTGGAATTTTGGGGCTCCAATCCCTGGAATTTTGGGGTTCCAATCCCTGGAATTTTGGGGGTCAAATCCTTGGAATTTTGGGGCTCTGATTCCAAAGATTTGGGGCTCCAAACCCTGGAATTTTGGGGCTCAAATCCTTGGAATTTTGGGGCTCTGATTCCAAAGATTTTGGGGCTCCAATCCCTGGAATTTTGGGGTTCCAATCCCTGGAATTTTGGGCCCTAATTCCAAAGATTTTGGGGCTCCAAACCCTGGAATTTTGGGGCTCAAATCCTTGGAATTTCAAGGCTCTGATCCCTGGAATTTTGGGGCTCCAATCCCTGGAATTTTGGGGTTCAAATCCCTGGAATGTTGGGGTTCAAATCCTTGGAATTTTGGGATTCAAATCCCTGGAATTTTGGGGTTCAAATCCTTGGAATGTTGGGGGTCAAATCCTTGGAATTTTGGGGTTCCAATCCCTGGAATTTTGGGCCCTAATTCCAAAGGTTTTGGGGCTCCAATCCCTGGAATTTTGGGGCTCAAATCCTTGGAATTTTGGGGCTCTGATCCCAAAGATTTTGGGGCTTTATTCTCATTTTATTGGGTTTTATCCAGGTTTAATCAGGTTTTATTGGGTTTTATTGACTTTTATCCTCATTTTGTTAGGTTTTATTCTCATGTTACCTGTTCTTATCCAGGTTTTATTCAGGTTTAATCAGGTTTAATCAGGTTTTATTGGCTTTTATCCTCTTTTTATTGGCTTTTTTCCAGGTTTTATCCAGGTTTTATCCAGGTTTTATCCAGCTTTAATCAGGTTTTATTGAGTTTTATTCTCATTTTATCCAGGTTTTATCCAGGTTTCATTCAGGTTTAATCAGGTCTAATTGGGTTTTATTGGCTTTTATCCTCATTTTATTGGGTTTTATCCAGGTTTTATCCAGGTTTAATCAGGTTTTATTGGGTTTTATTGGGTTTTATCCAGGTTTTATCCAGGTTTCATCCAGGTTTAATCTGCTTTTATTTGGTTTAATCCTCATTTTATCCAAGTTTAATCAGATTTTATCCCAGTTTAATTCAGTTTTATAAGGTTTTATCCCTATTTTATAAGGTTTAATCCAGGTTTTATTTGGTTTTATCCTCATTTTATCAGTTTTTATCCCA